>NC_091180.1:24677052-24707052 GCF_040958095.1 Procambarus clarkii | reverse complement strand
CTGACTCCATATACAGTTTCAAATATAGATATGATAGAGCCCAGTAGGCTCAGGAATCTATACACCAGTTGATTGACAGTTGAGAGGCGGGACCAAAGAGCCAGAGCTCAACCCCCGCAAACACAACTAGGTGAGTACACAGACACAGACACACATCTTCAGGCAGGTATAAAAAGGGAAATAAAACGTCGCAAGGCTCATAAAACTGAATTAAACTACAAGAGGGAAACAAATCCAAGGATAGAACACACAGGAATGTGCACACCGAGGGAGGCCACAGACACAGTACTCCACCGAGGGAGGCCACAGACACAGTACTCCACCGAGGGAGGCCACAGACACAGTACTCCACCGAGGGAGGCCACAGACACAGTACTCCACCGAGGGAGGCCACAGACACAGTACTCCACCGAGGGAGGCCACAGACACAGTACTCCACCGAGGGAGGCCACAGACACAGTACTCCACCGAGGGAGGCCACAGACACAGTACTCCACCGAGGGAGGCCACAGACACAGTACTCCACCGAGGGAGGCCACAGACACAGTACTCCACCGAGGGAGGCCACAGACACAGTACTCCACCGAGGGAGGCCACAGACACAGTACTCCACCGAGGGAGGCCACAGACACAGTACTCCACCGAGGGAGGCCACAGACACAGTACTCCACAGAGTACTTCTCCACAAGCTGCAGAAGGAGGCGGAGATGGTGGTGCTCCCGAACCCCCCAGAATCCCCCCTCCCCCAGATCCCGAGTGGTGAAGACGTTTGGTGTGGGTGACAAGCGGGGTCCAACTGACATCATTATAGTTGGAATAATTTCTACCTAGAGAGGTTTATGGGAGGGGGGGGGGGGGGAGAGGGTTCTTCCACTCCCCCAAGCCAGGCCTGGGATCAGGCTTGACTAACTACTTATTCCAGAAGGCTGTTGCTTGGAGTGGTCCGCATGCACATACATCCACTACAGCCCAGTTGGTCCGGTACTTCTTGCAGGAATTTGTCTAATTTGTATTTGTTTTAACACGTTCACTTTCGTCCCGGCAATATATATGTTTACTGGGACTCTTATTCCCGATTTACAATTTCCTTTGTCTCTTATTCCCGATTTATGTGCACGAGGTAAGACGCCACAGTGAAGACGAGGATAAACATGGTGGAAGACCAAGAAGCTCGAATAAACGGCATGAATATGTTGTTGTTGTTGTAGATTCGCCAACTGGAACAAAACGTTCCCAGTAGCACGGGCTATGGTGAGCCCGTGAATAATTCTCATGCATGAATAAATCTCTAACAACTGGTTACAAGAGTTCATTTTTGTAAAGTAATGAAGATGGGCACTAAAGCACAAGATACCTAATTAAAAACATGGTGGGACGATGAAAAAGTAATATCTTAAAGCAAACATTAACAGCAAAACACCAACTCCAGAGACTAAGTTGCCCAAGACAAGTGCTGCTGCCTTCAGACTTGAGCCAAGAACAATTCTGAACTCTTGGTTTTCTCCATATTATTCTCCGGGGAGTTCTGCTTTTTCCGGGGGAAAAAATAGCAGCATAAAAGAACATAAAGGGTAATGGAATCTGTATATTAGTCGACCGAAAGTAGAGAGGCTGGGCTCGAGAGCTAAGTTCAATTTCCGGAAGCACAGCAAGATTAACACGACGCAAGCACACACGCCAGAAGTAGAACACAGCGTACGAACGAGAGAGAGAGAGAGAGCGAGAGAGAGCGAAAGAGACACACACCCACCATACGGCCGTCTTTAAGGTCTTGAACAGGGAATCATTCAGAGAACTTTACCCAGTCTATTCCTGGCCGGGCCAAGAGTACGCAGCGCCGGCATAACCTACACACCTCGGCAAGCTCAAGTACAAGTTCGAGAACATCCAGACATTAGCTCCAAGGCCGCTGCCAGAAGATATGTAGCCACATTAACCGATAGAGAACAGTTAAGGCAACTCAATATAACGGCTTTAAAAAGAGATAAACAATAGATGTCATCCTATTACACAAGTTAATGAATAATAAACATGTCGGTTCGGTACAATATATTTCATATTTGGGAATATAGAACAAGAACAAGTTGGAAATTATAATAACGAATGAGTCAAAGTTGTAAAGAAGTTGTGGAAGCCTACTTTGTTCACAACTTTCACAATTTTAAAAACACGCACCAAGCACCCAACAGCTAGGAAGCGGAGCCCAAGAACTAAATCTTGCTTTCTGTAGGCACAACACTAGAAACAGCAACAGGTCCCTGGAGACCAGAATGATGGTACACAATGAGAGGCAAACAACCTTCCTGTAACGACTAGAGGAAAAGACCTGGGAAGGGAATTATCATGGGTAAGGAGGAGTGGGGGGGGGGGGGGAAGGAATGGGGTCCAACCACATGGACGGTCGGGGATTGAACGCTGACCTGCATGAAGGGAGATCGTCACTCTACCGTCTAGCCCAAGTGGTTGGATTAAGAGATCTGGGAGTGAACAAAAACCTAATGCCAGGGGAACATATAGCTAGGATAACATCAGCAGCATACTTTACACTGGCAAAAGTCTGAATATCATTCAGCAACTTAATTAAGGAAGCCCTGAGATCACTATACATCATCTACGTGAGCATGCTGCCCAATCATGTCTTAAAAAAATGCGAAAGAAAACTAGAAAAGTCTCCATAGATTTGCAACGAGGCTTCCAGAATTGTGAGGGATGGGATATGAAGAAAGACTGAAAGAACCAGACCTGATACTACAGAACAAGAGAGGATACATGATACTTATAAAAGACTAAGGGGGAACTGACAAAACGGAAAAACAAAATCGATATTCAAAATGACTAACAATAATACGAGAGGGCATGGACATCCAGTGGCTAGAAAGGCGGAGGCCAAGAGCTAACAGTTCGATTCTGCAGACAAATAAATGAGCACACACAAGCTAGCCCAATTAGTCATCGCTATTTTTGAACTTTTTTTTTTTTTTTTTTGAGATATATACAAGAGTTGTTACATTCTTATACAGCCACTAGTACGCGTAGCGTTCCGGGCAGGTCCCTGGAATACGATTCCCTGCCGCGAAGAATCGTTTTTTCATCCAAGTACACATTTTACTGTTGAGTTAAACAGAGGCTACAGTTAAGGAATTGCGCCAAGTAAATCCTCCCCGGCCAGGATACGAACCCATGACATAGCGCTCGCGGAACGCCAGGCGAGTGTCTTACCACTACACCACGGAGACTGTAAAACATTATTGCCAACAGCATTTGGTGTTCCCAGGCGGTCACCCATCCAAGTACTAACCAAACCCAACGTTGCTTAACATCGCTGATCGGACGAGAAGCGGTGTTCTCAACGTGGTATGGCCGTTGGCATTGGTATGGCATGGCAAACCTATTTTATATAATAATTACACTCACCCACAGTACAAGGAACTACTAGTGTAAACTCGCGAGGTACACCTCCCCCACAAGGTACACCTCCCCACGAGGTACACCTGGGACCAGATTCACGAAAGCACTTACGAACCTGTACATCTTTTCTCAATCTTTGGCGGCTTTGTTTCCAATTAAACAGTTAATGAGCTCCGAAGCACCAGGAGGCTGTTTATAACAATAACAACAGTTGAATGGGAAGTTTTCATGCTTGTAAACTGTTTAATAAATGTAACCAAAGCCGTCAAAGTGTGAGGAAATATGTACACATTCGTAAGTGCTTGCGTAAGTGCTTTTGTGAATCTGGCCCCAGCCCCACAAGGTACATACACACACACACACACACACACACACTCACACACACACACACACACACACACACACACACACACACACACACACACACACACACACACACACACACACACACGCACACACACACAGACCTGGCCATCCAAATATTGACCGAGTCATATGAAGCTTGTCTGATACAGCAAAGTTACCTGCTGCTGGAGGGAGGCGCTTCAAAGACCTTTACAATGCTACGACTCTGCCCCAAGTGTGACATAACACTCGTTGAGTAAATAAGATAATTAAATGGGTCATGGAATATACATTAAATTTATTTCTAAGGCGCCAAAATGACGCAAACTTAATGGCGACACTGCGATTCAAGACAATCTATTTATTTGTAATTAAATAATGTTCTGATTTATTATCATTAAAGTCCGTTTAGCAGATATTTTAGCTCAATACACATTGGAACCTTCCCATGCTATGCCGCAGACTGCACTCAACAGTCTTAAAATAACTAGACAACTGGCGACCAATTGCCTTTTCTCAATGGGGACATGAAAATATCATGTCTGAACGAGTGCCGCTGCCCATTAACAGAGGGGCAGTAAGACCCCTCTTTCCCCCCTCCACCACTTCCCCCGTCTTTAGTATGTCCTCAGTCACCTCTTATGTGGACGCCGGCTGGGTCTTATCTGGCTCCAACCGCCATAGTCTTGCACATTCCTATGCAGCCTCCGCTATCACCATCACTATCGCTGACTCTGGCCAAGAGAAAACTTTCTGATGCACGTAGATATTATCGGGTGTAGGGAGGCACTTTTAGAAGCGTGTAAACATTATCGGGTGCATGGAGGCACTTTTAGAAGCGTGTAAACATTATCGGGTGCTTGGAGGCACTTTTAGAAGCGTGTAAACATTATCGGGGGCATGGAGGCACTTTTAGAAGCGTGTAAACATTATCGGGGGCATGGAGGCACTTTTAGAAGCTTGTAAACATTATCGGGGGCATGGAGGCACTTTTAGAAGCTTGTAAACATTATCGGGGGCATGGAGGCACTTTTAGAAGCTTGTAAACATTATCGGGGGCATGGAGGCACTTTTAGAAGCTTGTAAACATTATCGGGGGCATGGAGGCTCGTTGTATTTGGTACGTTGGTTACCATAACGTACCACAAAGTATTGGCTGAGAGGACGGATTATACTGACAGACAATGACAGAGACAGATAGTGACAGACAGTGACTATCAGTGATAGACAGTCAGACAGACCTTCAAATATCACAACCAATACGACACATTGATTAATGTTCTCTGAAAATTTCTCCCACCTTAACATCTATTTTAAATAGTCAGTAAATCTTATCCATTACATATACAAGTCTAATATTATCATTACATATGTAATGGATAATTAGAACACGCATAACTTGAGTTAAAACACTGATGATTACATTTAGCCTAGACTAGGTCATTAAGGCGCCAGGTGGACCAAACTACACATCATGAGACGAAGGCGACGACGACGTTTCGGTCCGTCCAGTGGACCATTATCTCAAGTCGTGTGCCTCAGGGCGACTGGTCCAGGACGGACCGAAAGCATCGTCGTTTCTCCATCTTTTGACGAGTGGTTTGGTGGTCATCTCTTCAGCATATTGGTTGATGGGGTTCTTATTGAACACCATCAACCAATATTAAACTTATTGGACCTTACTGAACCTTATTGAACCCCACATTGTGATTCATCGTCTTCGGACAGAGTCCAGACACTGCCTCGCGTCGCCTATGGTGGCTGGGACCGTCTAGTGGTTATCTCGCCTCCTTAGCATACCACAGTATATTACGCCGCTTTCATCGTATATTTATGGGCTGTAAATATTATATCTTGGTGTGCGGTGATAGTGGGGTCTGGGGCTTTGGGTGAGGTTGTGGATGTGAATGAGTGAGTGAGTGAGTGAGTGAGTGAGTGAGTGAGTGAGTGAGTGAGTGAGTGAGTGAGTGAGTGAGTGAGTGAGTGAGTGCACTTGCGTGCGTGTATGAGAGGGTAGACGGAAAGGAAGGAAATTAATGTGGTTGAGAGAGGAAGGGAGAGAGATAGGGAAGAAGGGGAGGAAGAGAATGAGAATGAAGAAGTGAACAGTGAGGGAGGTGTGGCCAGCACACACTCCTAGACGCAAGCACATACTTGACCGCCAGTTGACTGAAGACTGGCAGGTGGAACCCCCCGCACGTACAAGCCAGGCGGAGTAGAGGCAGGTAATCACAAATGAGAGAGTGGGGTGAGGTCAATCACAACAGCCTGACTGACCAGATCAAACCAGGAGGCCAGATCAGAGACCGCGTCGCGAGAACACTTGATCTTCGGATTCGCTGGCTTTATGGACGACACCCTGGCTTTAAGAATGACACCCCTACCTTTAAGAATGACACCCCTAGCGTTAAGAATGACACCCCTGCCTTTAAGAATGACACCCCCTGCCCTTAAGAATGACACCCCTGCCTTTAAGAATGACACCCCTAGCGTTAAGAATGACACCCCTGCCCTTAAGAATGACACCCTGGCTTACCCCCAACAAACAGCCACTCACCGCACGTACCCAAACACTGGAACATCAATAGTGTGGGCAAGAAGGAAAGAGGAAAACAACATATATCCCCAGAAACAATGCCGGGAATTACAAAATGAAATTCCGTCACGTTATTAAATCCTCCGGCAGCAACGTCTGGCAAACACCCCCCCCCCCCCGCATGTTACTCCAAGCATGAAGTAATAAGAAAACACCCACAATAGCAAACACCAAACTCATGCACCCAAACGAATGTAATTTTATATATATATATTTATATATATATATATATATATATATATATATATATATATATATATATATATATATATATATATATGTATATATATATTATATATATATATATATATATATATATATATATATATATATATATATATATATATATATATATATTATATTTATTTACATTTATATCCACTTCTCCACACACCCTATTGTTCACACACACACACACACACACTGTGTGTGTGTGTGTGTGTAATCACCTAGTAGAGAGAGAGAGAGTGCGTGTGAGTGTGCGTACGCGAGTGAGTGGCTTTATGGACGACACGCTGAGTGAGTGAGAGAGAAAGGTCAGTCAGGTCGATCGGTCGGACAGGTAGGTCAGGTAGGTCAGGTAGGTCAGGTAGGTCAGGTAGGTCAGGTCGGTCCGTCCGTCAGTCAGTCAGTCTGTGTATATATATATACACAGCCTGACACAGCCTGACTGCTTGGTATATGGCAGCCAGCAGGCCATTCATCTCAATATATTTATTCTTCCAAGCCTGACAGGTCCATCGATGTTTTCCAAGGACCGTCAAGTAGTGTCTTACAACATGGCTCCTCTGCTTCCTTTGGGGAGCAATGGTTACTAACACACACACTCAAGTATCAATATTACCTGCCCCTCCAGACACTTCCAAGGTTCAATGTTCCAATATTACATTTGGTTTTCATATTCCTCCCAAGTTCATGCTGTTTCCAGACTTCACGATCCTTCTAAACATTATATCTTCTGCGATATTTCTAGTTCCCAGTTGAGCCAAGACTCACCAAGCACTTGCGAAACCTGTACATCTTTCCTCAATCGTGACGGCAAAGTTTACATACATTAAACACTTTATGAGCGCCGAGGCACTACGAGGTTGTATAGAACAATAGTAACCTTGGACTGCGAAGTTTCCAAACTTGTAAACTGTTTAATAAATACTAACTAAGTCGACATGATTTAGAAAAGATGTACAAGTTTCGCAAGTGGACAAGTGTAAGTGCTTGATGAACACTAGCCCTGGTCTCTTGGAGCTTCCTGGCTATAATCAGACTCCCGCGAAACTAAGTTCAATTTAGAATCAAGATTTTCTTCCATGCTTTTATCAGTCCCCAATAGCCTATCAAAATGATTTCAGGCATCAAGGTCTTCTCAGGCTCCAGGGGCCAGATTCACGAAAGCACTTACGAACGTGTACATCTTTTCTCAATCTTTGACGACTTTGGTTACATTTATTAAACAGTTTACAAGCATGAAAACTTCCCAATCAACTGTTGTTATTGTTATAAACAGCCCCCTGGTGCTTCGGAGCTCATTAACTGCTTAATAATTGAAAACAAAGCCGCCAAAGATTGAGAAAAGATGTACAGGTTCGTAAGTGCTAGCGTAACTGCTTCGTGAATCTGGCCCCAGAACTTCCAAGGTCAAAGGTTGTTGATGAGGCTTCACGCTCATGCCAGACAGATAACCCGTTCCCAGGGGGCTGGTTCCCGCCAAACACTTTTGGCCGGTTGCCAAACATCATTGCGCCCCTTCTCTCTGTCCCATTAATACTCCTAACACGGGTAATCGTGCAACGAAGCCACGCGTCAAACACCTCTTATAGATAATAGTAATTGAGGACGCTTCCGTAGCGCAACAGCTGCGTCTCTGACGGCTAATCGTCCAAAATAAATACGTGACTCGAATTTTCAAACCGTGTTCGTCACATAGCATTCATCCTCCCCCCCCCCCCCCCCCCCCCGCTCACAGTTCACTTCAGTCGATTAACATTCCAAGCTCATATTCTAATTCCTCAGAACCTCAACCCGTTTACACTATCTCTCGCTCTCTCAGATATTGTTTTGTTTCAGCAATATTGTTTTGAGAGAGAGAGAGAGCGATAATGAGAGAGATAATGAGAGAGAAAATGAGAAAGAGAAAGAGAGAGAGAATGAAAGAGAAATTTCTGTCTTCTTCATATGTACTCACTTCATATATAAGATGATTTGTCAATGGATTTTAGAATTAAATCAACCCAACCCAATGCAGCCTAGCGCAGCTCAACCTAAAACCCATATATACTAAAGATATGTATGCACAGTTTTTGTGAGAGAGTATATCCGTTGGAATTAACCGCTCTCGATTCTCTGGTGGGTATATAGTGTTGATGCTTCCTGGTTCCTGCTGGGGTGTTGAGACAGTCTTACACAGTAAGACGTACACCTTTCACTTATTACTGCTTATCATCATCATCATCATCAAACGCGCGCGCGCACACACGCAAGACGGCTATGGGGCCTGAAGGCTGAATGATCAGCGCTCGGGATTCGTAATCATTGAGTCCGGGGATCTATCCCCAATGGTGGAAACAAATGGGTAGAGTTTCTTTCACCCTGGTTCTCTTGTTCACTTAGCAGTAAATAGGTACCTAGGGGTTAGACAGCTGTTACGGTCTGCTTTCTGTGTGTGTGTGTGTGTGTGTGTGTGTGTGTGTGTGTGTGTGTGTGTGTGTGTGTGTGTGTGTGTGTGTGTGTGTGTGTTTGTTAGAAAGAACTTTTTTAGTGTCAGTAGTCAACAAATGGAATGCATTAGGCAGTGATGTGGTGGAGGCTGACTCCATACACAGCTTCAAGTGTAGATATGATAGAGCCCAGTAGGCTCAGGAACCTGTACACCAGTTGACTGACAGTTGAGAGGCGGGACCAAAGAGCCAAAGTTCAACCCCCGCAAGCACAAACAGGCGAGTAGACACACACACACACACACACACAAACACACACACACACACACACACAAACACACACACACACACACACACACACACACAAACACACACACACACACACACACACAAACACACACACACACACACACACACACACACACACACACACACACACACACACACACACACACACACACACACACACACACACACACACACAAACACACACACACACACACACACACACACACACACACACACACACACAAACACACAAACACACACACACACACACACACACACACACACACAAACACACAAACACACACACACACACACACACACACACACACACACACACACACAGCTCAAACAATACATCAGCTTCATGACAATACACAAGAGGTATAACATAACGCACACCCAATAAACTCCAGTAATATCGTTCCACTCCCAAACTGGATAAATTTAGAGTCCAGAGCAGTATATATATTTGCCGACCAGGACATACACACATTTTATAACGACATCATATTTCAATTTCATTGACTAGATAAATATCTCGTCCTCACAAAAAAACTAATTATTCATTGAATTTATTAAATATGAATCACGTGACTAGCAGGTCCATTTTTAATTGGGTAATCCAGTCGCAGTCATTAGTTCCAACATTACATCATTGCTGAGCATTTCACATAATTTTGTTATCCTGATGTACGACGCCTTATATGTGACTGGTCGTATCTATCGACTGGTCGTATCTATCGACTGGTCGTATCAATCGACTGGTCGTATCTATCGACTGATCGTATCTATCAACCGGTCGTATCTATCGACAGACCCCACCCCCCCACCCTTCAGGAAGGTCTCACCCCCCCTAAAACCCTCCCCGATCGCCTAATGGCTCGCATTTAGGACGGAATTGGGAATCTGTTAAAATTCAACGTTTCAATGCAAATTAAAGCACCATAATATTAACGTTAATATGCGTTGGCCTTCACGAGGGTAAGTGGGTTGTTTGGGTTCGTACGTTTCTGGCCAGGCGCAACAGTTGCATTTTGTACGGGTGTCAGGTGAGACTATACGGGCTGACCCTTGGGGGGTCTGGCCCCAAACGTGATCTTCACACCCGTAACAACAATACTACTTTCTCATACTCAAGAAAAAGACACTTTCTTCCAGCCTCACATCGTTTACGTCCATAGCAATCATATACGTACACGGAAATTGAGTGTGTGTACGTAGCAATCTTTAATGAAGACTATCGTGTAATAAAGAGAAAAATAGTACAAGTCTCAAAAACACATCATCAACAATAAGGTGCACCAACACTTGGCGGGTGCCAGAGGCCTCAGTCGCCTCCAGCGCCACCACGCTTTGAGCGGCAGGAACACACACTAAAGGACATTTTCCAGGCAGCAAACGTAATGTTTTATAGGCGCCTGACAGTTGGGTGGACAGCGCTTCAGATTCGTTGTTCTGAGGTTCCAGGTTTGATCCCAGGTGGACGTGGAGACAAATGGGCAAAATGTTTCTTTCACCCTGATGCCCCTGTTACCTAGCTGTAAATAGGTACCTGTGAGTTAGACAGCTGCTGCAGGCTGCTTCCTAGTGGGGGGGGGGGGGTAACAAAAAGGAGGCCTGGTCGAGGACCGGGCCGCGGGGACACTCGGTCCCGAAATCATCTCAAGATAACCCCTGACCAATGGGTTATCTTGAGATGATTTCGGGGCTTAGTGACCCCACGGCCCGGTCCTCGATCAGGCCTCCACCCCCAGGAAGGAGTCCGTGACAGCTGACTAACTCCCAGGTACCAATTTACAGCTAGGTAACAGGGGCATCAGGGTGAAAGAAATTGTTTCTTTCAATTGCCCATTGTTTCTCGCTGGCACCCTGGATCGAACCCAGGACCACAGGATCACACGTCCAGTGTTCTGTCCGCTCAGCCGCCGGCTCCCTTTTATGGAGAACTAAAGCAAACTACAACTATTACATTTACTACTAGATCGAGATAAGTTGTAAACAAATACACATACAGACCCGGGTTTGATTCAGAGCAGAGGCAAATACAAATATAGATTTCCTTACACCTGATGCCACTGTTCACTTAGTAAATAGATACCTGGGAGTTAGACAACTGCTACGGGATACTTCATGGGAATGTGTGTGTATTCACCTAGTTGTACTCACCTAGTTGTGCTTGCGGGGGGTCAAGCTCTGCTCTTTTGTCCCACCTCTCAACTGGCAATCAATCAACTGTTACTAACTATTCCACCCCCCCCCCCCCCCACACACACACACAGACCCACCCACCCCAGGAAGCAGCCCGTAGCAGCTGTCTAACTAGCAGGTACCAATTTACTGCTAGGTAACAGGGGCATCAGGGTGAAGAAACCTCTGCCCATTTGTTTCCGTCGGCTGCGGGGATCGAACCCCGGTCCCTAGGTCCATGTGTATTCACCTATTTGTGCTTGTGGGGGTTGGGCTCTGCTCTTTCGGCCCGCCTCTCAACTGTCAATCAATCAACTGTTACTAACTACTATTCCCCCCCCCCCAACACACACACACCCTGCTAGTGAACGTATCATCAATCATGTATGTGTGTTTGTTTTTGAGAGAAATATTTGTAGCAGATATGATAGAAGAAATTAGATTGGGGATCAGTACATTAGACAACCAAAAGTAACATATGCAGGGTTCACAATTTCCTGCTTAAACACAAGCACAACCAGAGACAGACACAGTGATGTACAGTACTCGGTTCAATCATGTCATGTCTCAACATCTTTTGACATTCCTCTCTAATCACTTTCTTCGCTTATTCAGGCAACAGTCACTGCCTGGTGTACACTGGTGCATGGTCCCCTGTAGGGATGGTGCACACTATTTTACCTGGCAAGCAAATCTGATCGTCATCAGTTGCAAATAACTTTCGAAATGTACGCAATAAGCATTTTTTATTGTAGTTTATGTGAATGTATAAGATAGCTGGTTTAATTCCTTTATAAATTAATGTCCCTTATCTTTTAAACCATAAGATTGAGCAAACCCTTTATGGGACTGGTGTTACAAAACTCTATCCAAGCAGTCATTATTAATACAGTCTTGCTCTAGTTCAGTTCATCTCGTTTCCACCACATAGCCAAGATTATCTAAAGTGTACTTTGAAGAAGAAAATTTTAAGACGATTGTAGCAGTGAAGATGAAATCATGATCAAAATTTTTAATAGCAGTAATGAATGTAATGAAATTCTTACATTCTTGCCATATTCTTTCATTCATCCTATTCTTACCTTATTCGTAAATTTATCCTATTCTTACCTTTCTCATACCTGCTCCTCACCTAACTCTCTCTTACCTTATATTTGCCTGCACCTTCCTCTCTTCTTTCATACGGCTTGATAATGGTACAGGACGGACCAAAACGTCATCGTTTCTTCACTTCTGATGTGTGGTTTGGTCATCCTATCTTCAGCCACATTATTGTGACTCCTCTACTGCACATGAAATGCCACTGTCCAGTAGAGCCATGGTGGCTAACTGAAGCAATCTTGCTGAGATGGCTTCCCACTGTAGTATTGGGTCACATCAATTGTAGGAATCTTATTTCACCTACTGGGTATCAGGGGCCAGATTCACAAAGCAGTTAGGCAAGCACTTACAAACCTATACATCTTTTCTCAATCTTTGGCGGCATTGTTTACAATTATTAAACAGTTAATGAACTCCAAAGCACCAGGAGGCTGTTTAAACAACACCACCAGTTGACTGGGAAGTTTTCATGCTTGTAAACTGTTTAATAAATGTAACCAAAGCCGTCAAAGATTGATGAAAGATGTTCACGTTCGCAAGTACTTGTGTAACTGCTTTGTGAATCTGGCCCCTGAGCCAGAACCTGCCCTCCCTCCCCGCCTCTTCCCATAAAGGTGCAGAGAACTATGATATAATATCGTCACCCAATCGAGAAATCATCCAGAAAGTCAGAGAAGCTTTACAGACAACTACAACGTTCATAGAAAACAAAGCAAAATGACTTGGCAAACAACTATAGAGAAAACTAATGATTCATCAACTAGCATAAATCCACTAATATGAACAGCCACTAACAGGTGGCCAAGAGCCCCATCCCCGAGCTAACTCCAAAACCAGTTTGAAGGTGTTGCACTCAATGCTGGTTTTCTTGGAGGTGTCCTTTTGTGGTTCCCTGAAGCTAACTAACCACAGAGAAACAGGAAAACAAGAGACAGGGAAGAGGAGATATGTTGGGCACTACTCAGATGAAGAGACTATGGGCCAGGAAATTTGGCCCAGTGTCACATAAGATTAACACGGACCAGGTACATATGCCTAATACCAAATACCAATCTGCCAAGACTTAGAACTCCAACCACCTCACCTCAAGTACAAATATCTCCCTATGAAGTGATGGATAAGTCCACTGCCAATGCAGCAAGCCTACAAACATCTTGGGCTTGAGGGTAGACCATAGGCTGGCTAGCTTTCATGACACAGCAGACAACCAAAGAAAGACAAGCACTGGAAAGAGAGACTAAAGTAACAGGATCAACCAATAAGGCGTCCACCACATCAGAACTGATGGCACACTGGTAGCGACAAAGTGCCACTATCAAGGACAACAACTGATGCACCCCCAGATGGACCAATCAGGCATCAAATACCAAAGGACTCCTCCAGAAACCAGCTGACACATTCCTTGCCTGAAATGAAGGGGAAGGTTGCAGATGAACAAACTCCTCACCAATGGCTGAAAGAATGCCTCATATGCCTCATATTGTTCAAGAGACCAAGACTTCAGTAGAAGCATGAGCCTAGGAGCTGAAATAACACCAGGCACAGCTTGAAGAATGGTGTTGAAACTGAAACAATGCCGCATGGAAGCAATGTTGGCTCCACCAATGCAAAACGTCATGAGGTAACAGTTAGCAAAAAAAATAAAAGGACAGAATCCCCAAAATAGACACCAAAAGAGAAGGTTAAGGGATATAAGAGATGAAACGAGCACAGGCAATGACATACTGCCACCACAGAGAGAAAGAGAGTGAGAGAGTGGAACACCAATAATCCAATCACCTCCTTGCCACAAAAATGGTGAAGACCAGTGTCGGAAATTCCAGACACAAACAGCAGAACAATGGAAACCATGCCCACGTTTTGGCAAAGGGCCAAAAGAGCTGGAAAAAAAGTCCAAACAGGCCTCCAAGGAGACAAAGATCACCTTCTGAATATGACTCCAGAATGGACAACACGCAAACCAACAACTGAAACAGGAGAAAGAGGCAAATGATACACCACCTCAATCAGTCACGCCAAAATGTATCCACTGCGAGAGCCACAAGATTTGGGAAAAGAGCCACTTAGGAGGGAAGTAGCCAGCTCTACAACAACATGAAGGGGATCATCACAGGTGACCGAATGTCTCGCAAACCCAATAGAGGAAGTGGTCATGACATCCCATTCCATGCAAGAACAGAAATGAGGGGACCCATCCAAGAGAATGTCACACACACCCCACACACGAATTGCAATGAGGATCATACCCCCAAAATATAAAAACAAAGCTACATGAAGAGACCAACTCCAAAGTTAGGACTGAGCAAACCCTTACGGTCCAAGGAATGAACCACTGGGGAGCAAGTGGAAAGTAGTTGAAACCTAGAGGAAGCTAAACTCTCCACAGAGCCTGTCACACAGCTGCAAACACAAGAACCAAGTTGCACACCCAATAAAACGGCCCTGACTACTGACCCTGGAAGGGCAGTCGAGTATTAATCACAAAACCTCAACCTTGCGTCGAGGTGATTGTGAATACATTGAATGACAGGAGAAGAATGGCGCCACAAAACCCAGGACCCAAAAGCCCAAAGGGAAGTGGCAATGAAAGAACCAACAAAGGACTGCAACAAGGGCACCAGAGGCACAGACAGCTGCAATGGAGCAACCACATGCTAGGCAAATGCCTGGGTTCGGAAAAAATCTGCAAAGTCACCCATGAAAGGACGTGAGTCAGCCAGCCAGGATAAACAGGGAACTAAACATCACAGATAAGAAGCCAAAGCAGACCCAGACCAGATGGAGCCTGGAGCCAGCAAGAAAGCAATGATTGAACTCTGCAAAAGGAAACCAAAAAGGCAAACGGAAATAAACCCTGGGGAAAGTACCGAGAAAAATTAGAACGTCTAATAATGGAGGAAGGAAAAATCCCCTCAAAGGAGCAAGAGACCTCCCACTGAAGAAATCAATGTCCAAGATGGGTTGAAAGACACCCATGAACCCTTCTTCATGTAATGACTGGTAATTGATGTCTACGTTTTTGTTGTTATTACTCTAAAAAAAATTCTTAGTTAAAATACCAGTTTGTTTTATTTTTGCCAATTTTTATGTTTTATTTGTAAGTGTTTGCAAGCATGTTAAATTGACCATTAGTAAATGTGTATGCTTCTGTGTGTGTAAAGTTTTCCCACGTGTTTTTGTGAGAGTAGTATCCCTGCATCCCACAAGGACAGAGAGGGGCTAGACTCCACACACAGAGGGTGTGATGTGGGCTCATGAGGTTAGTTATCTTAGTTATATCAGTGTACAGTACTAGAGTACAATCGTCTATCTGGTGAATGATTATTTATTTACCATTGAGATTATTTACCATTGTATTACGTCGTATTTCTTGTGTCCTTTAATATATGTAATGTATGCACCCTGTTCGTTTGTTTGAGTCCCGCCAATTCAAAGATATGGTGCCGGCCCTGAGTGTTTACTCTCATGTTCGAGGTGTTTATAATAATTTATAATAAATAGACTTTATTTATAATAATTTATAACAAATAGACTTAAAAGTCTATAAAATAGACTTATTTTATACAAACTTTTTTTATAAAATAAGTCTATAATAAATATTATAAAATAAAGTTCATAATAATCACTTGTTCTATATTTATGATTTAAAGTAGAAAAGGAGGATCTGTTTAATTCTTATTGTTGAGCTTATTAATCAAACTTTCTCCATTATGTCTCCCCAACCCTTTTGCATTGGGCAAAGCAAAGGGCCCTGAAAGCCAGTCATGATGGCCCAGAAGCAGAACTTTATTCAATGTATAATGCCCAGGACATAAAGGAGAAAAGGAGGTCAAGAATAATAGATCTGAGGAAGAGTGTGGTTGTGAAGGCAAAGCTCCACATCACCAACAGGAAGAGACAGCTCAACTGCCTCCACTGTTGAATTAGATGGGACCACCCCCAAAAAAGGCCAGGCAAAAAAAAAAAAAAGAAAGTAAATCCTGCTCTGACTTTGAACACCACAGAAACAATGGAGCCTGAAGTAGGAGGTGGGGGAGAATGAAACAGAGCAAAGCACATCTGCAATGGAGTTAGTGGGCATGTAGCATAGGCGGAGCACACCAATGCCCAGGAACCAACTCCAGGGCATCCAAAGGAGCATCCAGTTGCAAAACCATGAACATGGGAACTCCACTAGTGAAGCATCAGCTACCTGGCAAGCCTCAGAATGAGAAGCAAGCCGAGAAGAAAAAGAGATGCTATGTGCACTTACAACATAGGACCCTAGTATCATTGACTCAACAGGCAGTATGGCAGAGAGGGAGACAATGATTGCTGGCCAGTACAATGACCAATGAGACCTCAACAACTTGCAGACTTTTGCAAACAGAGTGGCAGATGATTGGAACAAGTCAGAAGGTGGAGGCCTAAACCATCAGTAGTTTCAAAGCATTATAGGACAGAGTATTGGGAAGACGGGACACCCCGATTGTAGCTCTCATCCTGTAACCACACTTGGATAATTACACTTAGGTAATAATTATCTAGCAAGCCAAACTTTTCAAGTTGAACCATAACAAATCACACCATTGATCTGCATGGAAATTGCCAGAGCCTGAAGGAAGTTAGCCAAGCACGACACCCAGGCACTAGGGATGCTCGCTGAAAGTAGACAGTGAATGCAGCTTGTGAACAATGCAGGTATGAAGGGCATCCACAACATGCGGTATTAACTAAATGCATGTTCACATCAATGCACCCCACTCACAACCAACCAGAATATCCCAGTCTCCTAAGCAGAGAAGCCAAGTAACCATACACAGCACAGGGCAAGGCATTCAACCCTGGTGGTCAGGCCTCAAAGGGATGAACTCCAGAATACACCAGAGAAGTAACTGTCAATGCTGGGGCAGTGCTAAACAAGCACCCAGGGAAGTGAACCCCAAGCTCATGCATCAAAAAGTTCAAGACGAACCATGTCCACTCCTCCAACCTAGAAAACATGAATATGAAGCATATGCCAAAAAAAAAAAAAAAAAGAAAGAAAAAAAAAAAAAGGCCCCTGCAACATCTGAAGTCCAAAGGATGGCCGGCACATAGTCTAAGCAGCAGCAGGGCTTGCATAACTGATGAAGACCAAGGAAACCACTAGTATGCAATGTTACACCACTACATCAACTCTTAGACTGGGCATGCTGACGGGAGACATCTCCCGTCACGCAGGGTGCAGTCGCACCTCCACAGGTCTCCAGTATCATTTATTGATACTGGAAATGGCTCAAAAGGGCCACCACTTATGGGCTATTTATGCCCAAGCCACCTTTTGGGTGGCTTAATCTTCTCTCTCTCTCTGGGCATGGAGTCGGCTGTCTGCAGGGGCTTTAGGCTGCAGGATGGAGGATATCAGTACAAATGAATTTACTCTAGCTACACTGAATTGCTTATTTTTGCCTTAATAGTCCATGGAGCCATTTGGCTGTTTTGCCACTTTGCTTTCTATGAACCTTGGTGTAAAGTCTGCAAAGCTTCGCTGACTTTCTGGATGCTTTCTCAGTGGGGAGACAATATTACGTCCCCACACTCTGCACCTCTGTGAGGGTGCCAGGTTCTGGCTCTGGTCAAGTACAAGCCACTCAGGCAATTGCCTGGGGTGCCACGTGCTAGAGGGTACTACGTCATGTGATTGGGATCTTCCAAATACAAAGGAAAAATTTGAAAATATTAAACAAAAAGAAATAAGCCAAAATGCTAAAATTTCTTGTGGAGAAAGATTTTTGAGATGGATTATTAATTCTTTCTGTTACGGTGATCAAACTGTGAAAAACAATTCAAATTAAGTAAAAGTAGGTGAAAGCTAGAATATACACAGTTTGCTCCATACACAGTTCGAACTGTTTTCTTTAACTTATATACTGTATTGTAATAAATTCTTTATTCCTACATTTGCCATTTTTCTCCTTGTGACAATTCTTTTAAATTGTATTTGTAAGGACACCAAAGTTCAGCCTGCCCAGGGTGCCAACAACCCTAGGACTGGTCTTGGCTCTGGTCCCCAGAAAGCCAAATAGAACTTCCATGACTGATGGGACCCAGTAGTGGGAAGCCATCTCAATGAGATGGTTGACTAGACTGGAAGGAAAGAAAATGGAGGAAGATTCTGAAACAATAAGGGAGAACGAAAATACATTTAGAATGGCCGAAGAAATTTTCTAAGAATTTTCCAAGAGAAAGAAAATATAAAGCTCCATTCAAGCACAAGCAGAATGCCATCCATAACACCAAGAAGAGATATATGCAGGGAGGCCAAATCCATCACAAAGAGTAGAAAAAACCCACATCAGCTGCCATCATTTGCAACCAAACAACACATGCACATCATCTTAAGACACAGAAAGCCCTTCAAGGCCAACCAGGCCATCAGCAAAGAGGATTGCAATGGTAGCTAACACCAAAATTTCCATGGCACTCGGCATCAATTCAAGGGGGCAACAATAATGAAGAAGTAAACAAGAGGAAGGATCTGAGCAAAGCCTACCACCACCCAGAGAAGCAACCACAACAGAAATGTAAACACACTCACCTGTGATGGTGGAACAAATTACTAGAATGAAACACTGGTATAAACCACCAATCATTGAAGAAATGCTAATATTTTAAGAAACATTAAAGAACAAGGGCGGGAAGCAAACAACTGTTGCTATAAGGGAAAAGGCCACAGCACATACTCACAAGGCATCCTGACAATGCCAGCGAGCAACAGCTCACACAGAAGCCAAACAACAAAAAATATTGCACACCTAAGAATGAAGTACCGCTGAACCCAAAAATAGAAACATATATAGTAGAATAACGGGAATATCCAACGAAGTAAAAATAAAAAATCTGAAACAGCCAGAGAAGACAATAGCAAAAATTCTAGCTTTAAATTGGGTGGGAGATCCAGCATAACCCAACCAATAGAGAAGCTGAGATAATAAAACTTCCTGATACATGGGAATGGGCTGCTTGGGCAGTTAAAAATGGGCAGACATGCCAGGAGAATGGAAAACATTGTCAGCTAACCAAGCACCTGGTCCTGAGAATTAGATAATGAGGAAAGTTGTACAAAACTATGAGAATCACAATGTGACCCAAACACAAACTTAGCTAAAGTGCAAGATCTGAAAACACACAAGAGTCAAGGCAAGGCACAACACCTTACCTTACCTAGAGGTTACCTTGTGGTACTTTCGGGGCTTAGCATCACCGTGGACCGGTCGTCGACCAGGCCTCTTGGTTGCTGGACTGGTCAACCAGGCTGTTGGATGCAGCTGCTCGTAGCCTGACGTACGAATCACAGCCTTGTTGATCAGGTATCCTTTGGAGGTGTTTATCCAGTTCTCTCTTGTACACTGTGAGGGGTCAGCCAGTTATGCCCCTTATGTGTAGTCGAAGCGTGTTGAACAGTCTCGGGCCTCTGATGTTGATAGAGTTCTCTCTCTGAGTACCTGTTGCACCTCTGCTTTCCAATGGGGGTATTCTGCACATCCTGCCATACCTCCTGGTCTCATGTGATGTTATTTCTGTGTGCATGTTTGGGACCATCCCCTCTACTATTTTCCACATGTAAATTATTATGTATCTCTCCCGCCTGTGTTAAAGGGAATACAGATTTAGGCTCTTTAGTTGGTCCCAGTAGTTTAGATGTTTTACTGAGTGGATTCTAGCAGTAAAGGATCTCTGCACGCTCTCCAGGTCAGCAATTTCTCCAGCTTTGAAACGGGCTGTCATTGTGCAGCAGTATTCCACTCTAGAGAGCACTAGCGTTTTGAAAAGAATCATCATCGGTACTGTATAGCATCTCTAGTGTGAAAATTTCTTGTTATCCAGCCCGTCATTTTTCTTGCAGTTGTGACGGCTACTTTATTGTGTTCTTTAAAGGTAAAGTCTTCCAACATGAGTACACCCAGATCCTATACATTGCCTTTTCGTTCTATGTTATGATTTGCCTGAGTTTTGTACGTGGTTTCCGTTTTTTTATTTTCATTTTTTCCGTAGCGCATGAGCTGGAACTTATCTTCGTTAAACACCATATTATTTTCTGTAGCCCACAGAAAGACCTGATCTACATCTGATTGGAGGTTTGCTAACACACATTAGCAAGCAAAGAATCTCCCATTGGTGATAAAAATCCTAAGCTCTACCTGAAAGCAAGGCAACTCTATATGGGGTGATCTGCAGGGAAGTAACTCCAACTCCACAAAAAAGATAATTCTGATTAGAGAATCATTCATGTTAGAGTAGGAGTAACCATTTTGGAAGACTTTACTCTTATAAACATGACAAAGTAGCCATCACAACTGCAAGAAAAATGACAGGTTGGATAACATGTACCTTTCAAACAGGAAATGCCATGCCAATGATGATACTTTTTAAGACACTAGTGCTCTCTAGACTAGAATATTGTTGCACACTAACGGCTCCAATCCAAGCTGGGGAAATTGCTGACCTGGAGACTATGCAAAGAGCTTTTTCTGCTAGAAGCTACTCAATAAAACATATAAATTATTGGGCTGCTTACAAATTTGAAATCTGTATCCCCTAGAGTGCAGGTGGGAGAGATATATAATTTACACTTGGAAAATACTAGAAGGACTGATTTCTGTGTGCAGATTTTGAATAATATCACATGAGACCAAAAGGCAAGCAGTCGCATCTAACAGCTGATTGACTAGACCACCAACCAGGCGGTCTGGTTGGAGACCGGGCTGCGGGGACATTTATCCTCAGAATTATTGACAGGTAATCAGTAGGTAATTCAAGAATCATATATTAAAAAAAAAAATTACAAATCAGTAGTCCTGCAAGGAACAATAATCCCACAAAACACCAATAATTAGTTTCAGTAAGCATCAATAAGATCCAAGCAAGGACCCAATACTGGCAGTGCACCAGCAAAGTGGGTGGTTTATCAGGACCCAAAGTCATCTGGTTTGCCCATCCACTGCCAAATATCATTTGTATCTTTTCCTAATTTTATTTATCATTTTCTAGTAGTGCTTAGCTTTGCTTTACAAATATTTTTTGAACAGTTTTAAGATAGAACTATGGTCCCCATACTCCCCTTCACTCCGTTACACAAGCCAAATTCTGGTCCTGGTTCCTAATAGACCTACAAAAGTCCCGGGCTTAGTACGATTTGAAGACTTAGTGGTACAGTACCAGTGTTTAAGCGTAAGGGTTGCTACTTAGGAGGGGTCAGCCTAGCTGGAACAGTTTTTAACCCCCCAAAATGATATCTCACACCAACCAAATGCAGAATGTAAATATACAATCAAACTACAGTACTGGTATTACATACATACATTTATGAGAATATTACAACCACATCATCAAATTTGCAGATGACACTAAGATCTATGTTAAAGTTTGAAGTGAAGGTGATATTTAGACTTTACAAAGAGAAATACATGAACTCCACAAATGGTCAGATGACTAGCAAATGCTTTTTAATGTAGATAAATGTAAGGTCTTACATGTGGGGTGCAACTACCAAACTGACAACACTACCTTACAACAGATAGATGAAGAAAATGACCTTGGCATCAGAATCCATCTTTCATTAAAAGTTACACAACAAGTGGGAGCAGCAGTAAAAAAAATGAACCGAACCTTTGACCAAACCAAACCTTTTGACCATTGACCGAACCTAGACCTTTGAAAAGCCACTGGCTTCCTGTGCTCATCGAGGCCACTAGTGTTGGTGGCCCTCGGGTAAATTCAGGTAAATTTAATGAATGACGTAGATGTGATTCCGTAACATAAGAGGTAAGCCAAAGGTATACAAAAATTTTATCCCCTAATTAAACTTTAGTATTATCAATAAAAAAAAATCATAGCCAGAGGTAAATCAACATTTGTCAACGCACCTGCAGCATTTTTGAGGACGGTCATGCACTGTGTGTGTTCACCCTGCTCTGCCAAGTCTAAGGCTGTAAGTCCATTGGCATCCTTAGCCAAAAGGTCAGCACCATGGTCAAGCAGCAAGCGGATGTTCTCCACTGCTCCATGTTCTGAGGCTATATGCAGACAAGTCTGAAACACATCATTATTACCAAATTATGAGGGCAATGTAAGGAAAGAAGTACAATACTGTATAAAGATACTCATGATACAATAAATGATACACATACAGTATAGTAATTGCTAACTGCCCCTTAGTCATGAGTTATACTTTCAACCTAATAGTCCCAGTACAATATTGTACTTCAAATGACCTCTCACACATTCCTAGCTCCAGTTACACTTAAAACGAAATAAAATGCATAAAAATTCAGCATTGAATGTAATGAAACATCATTTTCTGGTGGGTTTCTTGGCAGCTCCTCGGTGCTAGCTGCCAGGATAGCTCTGCATGTATCATGCCACACCAGTCCTTGGAAATTCAGAGTATCACCTATTGCAGACCAGGTGCCAAAACCTGGTCTCAAATAGGACTCGCTCACATTTCTCTAGGTGTCTTGCATTTTCCCATCTCCAGATGACTCATGCTCCTCCAGAACCTCCTTGATCTTTAAGTCATGTGTTGATGTTCTTGTCCTTTCTTTGCTTTCTGCTTTCCCCATTTTGCTTCTGACTACAGGGTTGAGGCCTGAAATATACCAGGAGTGGGTTCTAGGAGTTCTTCTACTCCCAAAGCCCAGCCTGGGGCCAGGCTTGACTTGTGATAACTTGGTCCAACAGGCTGTTGCCCACAGACCCACACATCCACTACAACCAGGTTGGTCCAGAACTTCTGTTTCATCTTGAACATTTCTGCTGTTGTACCAGCAATATTTTGTTATGCTTGCTGGAAGGATATTGAATAGCGATTAATCTCTGATGGTCATACAGTGTTCTCTAATTGTACCTATGGCACCCCCTGCTCTTCACCAGGTCTATTCTGCATTTCCTACCATATTTTTTCGCTCCAGTATGTTATTTTACTGTGAAAATTTGGGACCTGGCCTTCCAGTATTTAAGCAGCCCATCCTCTTGTTTAGATAGTGTTTATAATAACAATATACAGTATTGACATAATGGACAACTAGAAAGTAGAATTTTAGACAAACTGGAAAGTTTTTTTTATTTATGTTTCTAATAAAACTTATCTTAACCTAACCATCCTAGGCCTAATACTGTACACATTATCTGAGGCCTAATATAGTACATATGTGCTATAATTGGTCTAAGAATATTGAAGTTTGGCTTTTCCCAGACTCTCAAAAGTGAATAGTATTAAAATATACTATGTAATTATCCATTACATCAATATATATGTACAAAAGTCTACATAGTTTCAAAAAGTACTATCTAGACAGGAGGATAAGAACATAAGAACAAAGGTAACTGCAGAAGGCCTATTGGCCCATATGAGGCAGCTCCTATCTATAACCACCCAATCCCACTCATATACATGTCCAACCCGCGCTTGAAACAATCGAGGGACCCCACCTCCACCACGTTACGCGGTAATTGGTTCCACAAATCAACAACCCTGTTACCAAACCAGTAACTGGGCTGCATTAAGTGATACTTCTAATGTCCTTTCTAGAGAGTGCATTTTGAGACCTTTGATACAGTCCCAATACAGTGGAACCTCGGTTGTTGAATGCCCGTTTTCAAATTTTTCGGTTCTTGAGCTAAATTTCTTAAAAATTTGACTCAGTACCAGAGATTTGCCTCAGTGCTCTATTTTGTTGATACACGTATGGGCCAACCGACCGTGTGGTGTGCCTCAGTTTACAAGTGTCTCCCGCCTAGTGGCGAACACGCTTGAATTCTTCGTGAAGAATTTCATTGTTTTTGTGCTTTTTTGTTTTTTTAACACAGACAAGTGTTAAAACATAGCGAAAAACAAGTGTCTATTAACAAATTCTTAGTAAGACAAGCAAGCAGTGAGCCACAACCAGATCCTAGTGGTATACTTGCAAAACGTAAGAGAAAGTACCCTAGAAATGTTATCACTTCTGTTATAATGGAAGGGGACTCGCCTTCCAAACACCTCTCTTCATCCCCCTTCCTCACTGTTTTCCATATGCCAACAAGAGTCTTCAATAAAGGTAAGATATAATTGTACATACTGTAGTACAAAATATAAGTACCCTGTAGTAGTAAATATAAAATGTATTTTTAAGTTAATATTTTTGGGGGTGTGGAACAAATTAATTCAATTACCATTATTTCTTATGGGAAAATTCGTTTCGGTTTTCGAACCGTCTCTGGGGACGAATTAAATTAAAAAACAGAGGTACCAGCAGAGTGTTACCTAGCAGTAAAATAGGTACCTGGGTGTTAGTCAGCTGTCACGGGCTGCTTCCTAGGGGTGGAGGCCTGGTCGAGGACCGGGCCGCGGGGACACTAAAGCCCCGAAATAATCTCAAGATAACCTCCAGATAACCACTGTAGTTTGGGTGCTTTATCATTTGAGTGTGTGCTGTATATGCTCTATGTATTTCCTCTATTTCATAAATATTTCCTGCTTTGAAAGTGGAAGCAAATACCAAACAGTACTCAAGGCGAGAAAGCAAAAGTGATTTTAAAAGTAGGATCAATGTACCTGTAGTTGCATCCCTGGATTTGAAGGTTTTCGTAATCTATCCTGTCATTTTCCTGGTTAATCATATATTTATTATGATCACTAAAAGTTAGGTGGTCTGACATTATTATTCTCAGATGCTTTGCATGTTGTTATCCCGTGTATGGGTGAATTCTGTCTTGTACTTATATTTCGTTTTAAGTTCTTCAATTTGTTTATTCCTATGTACCAGGAATTTATCACTGCTAATGTTGTTTTCTGCTTCCCAATCAAAGACTTCATTAATATTAGCTACCAGTTTTCAACATCATCTATAGAAGTAATTTTCATGCTGATTTTTGTATTATCTGCAAAGGATAACACAAAGCTGTGACTTGTACTTTTGTCTCCATCTGAGATAAGAATGAGAAAGAGCAGTGGTGCAAGGACTGTGCTCTGGGGAACACAAGCTGGGGAACACAGAACATGATGTGGTGACGATGCTGTGTTCCCCCCACAAGAGCTGTGGGGAACACAGCTCTTGGACATTATTTTGTTTGATGGGCAATTAAATATCCATTATGGGCTATCGCTCACTAGTTAAATTTATCAATTGCAAAGTCTGTGTAAACAACTCTGCATTTTTTCTTTTAATACTTGTGTAATTTTGTTCCTGTGGTGAAAGGCAGGATCACTAATTGTGAAAGGCAGGATCTTCCACTCTAAGTACATGTTGTAATTACCTAAGTGTAGTTACAAGATGAGAGCTATCTTCTTGAGGTTATCTTGAGATGATTTCGGGGCTTTAGTGTCCCCGCGGCCCGGTCCTCGACCAGGCCTCCACCCCCAGGAAGCAGCCCGTGACAGCTGACTAACTCCCAGGTACCTATTTACTGCTAGGTAGCAGGGGCATTCAGGGTGAAAGAAACTTTGCCCATTTGTTTCTGCCTCGTGCGGGAATCGAACCCGCGCCACAGAATTACGAGTCCTGCTCGCTAGCCACCAGGCTACGAGGCCCCCAAATGCCCCCATGAGCTACACTCATGGTGTCCCGTCTTCCCAGCAATCTTTGTCATATAACAAAAGATAGCATTCCTGTCATCTTTGTCATCATAACTGTCCTCATCATAGACCTGCGGATTGTGAAATCACGGAGGACGCTCCCCCACTTTGACTACTGTGGGTCCTAAAAATACTTTTGGTCATTGGGTAGAACTCTGGACTGCGTTGTTTCATAAAGCACAAAAATAAATACCACTTAATATCTTTATAGTCCCCATTGAAAATGTATTTTGAAATCAAATATGCTTGTTATGAAACAAACTAGAATAATTTATGATACAGTACTGTAATTAGATTTATACACTGGTAATACTGTAATAATATGCACCGATACAAAATGAATACAGTGCATACAGCAAATTAGAAATGTGCCAATATACTTGTGTCGGTGACATCACCCTATTTTCTGAAATGTCGATATCAGTAAAATTTCAACAATACTTCGAATATATTATATTATATTATATTATATTTATTATATATATATATATATATATATATATATATATATATATATATATATATATATATTTATATATTTATATATTTATATATTATATACAGATGGGGATAGTTCAACATCTGAAGAAAAAAGTTTATCATTATCGGAATATTTTACTTTGATCATACATTTTGCAGTATGATACTGGTATCATTTAATAGATAAGTATACCGGTATCAGTTAAAATATTGTACTGGTACTGGCACACCTCTTAATTAGAAATCATAACACCTAGACTATCAACAAAGAATAGTAGCACAACACTTCACTAGGCAACTAATAGGAAGCATGTTTTACCCGTCCTTCGGCTCGGGGTCCCGAGGCCATGTTAGCATCGGCCCCAGCTTGAAGGAGGATTCGGAGGCACCTGGAAGACTCGGTTGTGGCGGCTGCATGCAGTGGCGTCCGGCCCCATGCATCCCTGCAGTCCAGGTGAGCCAACTGATCACCATTTAGTAGGTCCTCAAGCAGCTCAGCATTGTCCCACAGAGCCGCCTGTAATGTGTGAAAGGATTAGTAAAAGGTTACTGCCTACTCAGAGAGTGGGGTCTCATAAAGAGCTCAGGAAATAAGAACTATCTGACTACTGCATGAATATCAGAAGCGCCAGGTTAGATATTACATTGGTCTACTGCTCCTGAATGTTATACATTTAAAGTATTTTACAATTTCACCTTACACCTTCCATCTGGGAAGAGAGTAGTGGGAAGTATTGTAGTAGTAATGATGGTTGTGATGTTATTTGTGGTAACGATTGGTGATAGTAGTGGTGGTTTGTGGTGGTGGTTGAAGCAGTGCTTGCAGTTGTAATAGTGTTTTTTGTGGTTGTTAGGTTATTTAGCACCATGTTTTCTCCACAACACAATCCGCCAAACCACTGAACATCGAGGTCCCCAACTGCTGCTGGATGAGCAGGGAAGAACAGTGAAGGAAATGGTGCCTAGTTGTCCCATCTTCAGAGGATTTGAACCCGAATCATTCCCACTTGCAACACCAGCAACCATTAAGCCACAGGGAACTGTTAATCCGTGTTTTGCTCAGAATAATAATGCCCGGGTGGTGGTGGTGGTGGTGGTGGTGGTCGTGATAGTGATGGTGGTGGTAACAGTGGTGGTGTGGTAGTAGTGACGGTCGTGGTGATAGTGATGGTGACGGTGGTGTGGTAGTGGTGGTGGTAATGGCGATAGAGATGGTGGTGGTGGTGGTAATGGCGATAGAGATGGTGGTGGTAATGGCGATAGAGATGGTGGTGGTGGTGGTAATGGCGATAGAGATGGAGATGGTGGTGGTGGTAATGGCGATAGAGATGGTGGTGGTGGTAATGGCGATAGAGATGGTGGTGGTGGTAATGGCGATAGAGATGGTGGTGGTGGTAATGGCGATAGAGATGGTGGTGGTGGTGGTGGTAATGGCGATAGAGATGGTGGTGGTGGTGGTGGTAATGGCGATAGAGATGGTGGTGGTGGTAATGGCGATAGAGATGGTGGTGGTGGTGGTGGTAATGGCGATAGAGATGGTGGTGGTGGTGGTGGTAATGGCGATAGAGATGGTGGTGGTGGTGGTGGTAATGGCGATAGAGATGGTGGTGGTGGTGATAGAGCTGGTGGTGGTAGTGGCATTAATAGTGATGGTAGTGGCAGAGTTGTGGTTGAGGTTGTAGTGTTGTGATATCTAACCAAAATTTCGCCCAGTCTGAAAATTATTACAGTTAAGTACACAACACTAATTAAAAAAATATATAAATATTTTTGAAGCTATTCTGAAATTTGGATTCCACAACTGGCAATAATTTCTCTCATTCCAAATATGACGAATTATAAAAACATTGCTCCTTTAATACTAACAAAACTATGGCGATAAGAATTTACACTATACGATACGGTTCTAAGACACACTTTACACTATACGATACGGTTCTAAGACACACTACACAAACCTAAATTGAACCGTTCAAGTATAGAAAAATATATATAACTGGTGCAAGATCATAAACAATTCATATATCATCATTTGGAAAATAATATATTGGAGGAGTTCTTTGGCTTCAATGTGGATAAAGTTAGGTGTGACTATGCTCATTTGTTTCCCCTAAGTACGTAGCAAGGTCGTCCCTTTCTCCCGAAGTGTTCGTAAGTCGCCACCAGAAGGATGGTAGGTGGTACACAGTCCTATAACAATAGGGACATTCCTTGTACCACAGTCTACAGTTTGATAGCCTTTAGCCGATACACCAAGGCATTCTCCAGATGTTATACCAACACCGAAGATTAAATACAAAACAAACCACATACCACAATACAAGGGTAGGGTGATGGTGGGTGTCAGTCCCCTACATGTGAGGGAGTGATTCCTGGATATAATGATTCCAGGGGTATAATGACGTCAGAAGCCTACACGGAGGATAACTCAGGATGTGGACAAACCTTCACTAGCACGTGGCCGGAGGTGAGCGTGGCAGCCAAGACCTGGCCGGGTTGTAGATGATATTGTCTGTTGTCAAGGTTCTCCTCTTGCTGCTGCTGCTCTTCCTCCTGTTGCTCGGCCTCCTCCTCCTCCTCCTCGAGGTCGGGAAGGGCCGTCTCCTGGTTGTGGTGGTGGTGATGGTTCAGGCCCGGTTTGAGCCTCTCTACCACCGATAGCACCATCTCCCTGAAGGAGTCCAGAAATGGCAGCTTCTGACCCTGCACAATGTCTCTCATCGTCCCGCTAAGTCACACCAAGTCTGCGTGCATGCTTAGCCTTGCACGAAATCGTGAAGAGTGCACGTTCCAGCGACGCATAGTTCATTGTCAAGTAATGTAAAAATGGTTTCCATGCTATTTACCGCCCACAACTACAGTGGGTCCAAGTCACGAATCACACATGATCGCGAGTTTTCTAATTTAATTTCGCACCTTGAAACGCCATGTCCTGGGGGAACATTTCCTCCGTCATCCTAAACATTCACACAGGTCACGGAGAGGTGATGTACACATCATATTGCCATCGCAAGTCAATTATATATAGGATAATACCATTACAATATCGTCAGTTACTGCCCCGCTCCTGTGCCAGGTAAGTTCACTACGGGCTTACCATAGCCCGTGCTACTTGGAACTTGTTCCGAGTAGCTGAATCTATAACAACAACGATACAATATCGTGGTGGTCAGACTGGCTGAGAAACCACGAGAACGCCCCACGAGTGACGAGTCGAGGACATCACACAATGAAAGGTCCACATGCACAGAGTCCACTATGGTTATATTACCACTCTCATTACCATGGTATTAATAGGTACAATAGGAAACATTGTCTACTACTATATCATTTAACCAAAATATTAAAAAGCCCTTACGGCCTAC
>NC_091180.1:24604552-24672052 GCF_040958095.1 Procambarus clarkii | reverse complement strand
CACCTAAATACTTGGAACTTATCACTGTTAAATATCAGATGTTCTGTTTCCCAATCCAAGACTATTAATATTGGCTTGTAGTTTTTCAGTGTCTTCTACCGAGGAACTTTTCATGCTGATTATTGCAACTGCAAAGATTGAGAGACATCTTCCTCGCCGTGCTTTCTGATCTAGCTAACTCCTTTAGCACCATTATGTAACGCCTAGGGGAATATAAGACCCTTTCAATCATCTGGTGAGTGGTGGTGGTAGTGGTGGTGGTGGGGGTAGTGTTGGTGGTGGTGGGGGTGGTGGTGGTGGTGGGGGTAGTGGTGGTGGTGGTGGGGGTAGTGGTGGTGGTGGTGGGGGTAGTGGTGGTGGTGGTGGGGGTAGTGGTGGTGGTGGTGGGGGTAGTGGTGGTGGTGGGGGTAGTGGTGGTGGTGAGGGTAGTGGTGGTGGTGAGGGTAGTGGTAGTGGTGGTGGTGGTGGAAGTAGTGGTGGGGGTAGTGGAAGAGGTGGTAGTGGAGGTAGTGATGGTGGTGGTGATAATGGTGGTTCCTGCACAATGAAAGTACAATACCATGATGTATCAATGAGAAAATAAAGTGACTGGCCTACAGCAGTTGTAAGCCTCAAGAACCCAGGAGGATTCAGTGGGATCCAAGGTTGCATTGCTTCTGACCATGTCGTGGCGTGCTGGTGGTCTAGGACGCTATAACTTGGGAGTACCAAGCGAGTGGGTTCGAATCCACATCACGGCTCCTACTGACTTTCTCGATAACAGTGGTGATTGTGGTGACAATGATTGTTATGGTGATGGTGATGACATCACCATCTCGTAGCCTGGTGGACAGGGGCCTCGTAGCCTGGTGGATAGCGCGCAGGACTCGTAATTCTGTGGCGCAGGTTCGATTCCCGCACGAGGCGGAAACAAATGGGCAAAGTTTCTTTCACCCTGAATGCCCCTGTTACCTAGCAGTAAATAGGTACCTGGGTGTTAGTCAGCTGTCACGGGCTGCTTCCTGGGGGTGGAGGCCTGGTCAAAGACCGGGCCGCGGGGACACTAAAGCCCCGAAATCATCTCAAGATAACCTCAAGATAACCATTCAACGATGAAGCACAAGAGGACCATTACACCCCCCCCCCCACGGTAACAAAAAAGGTGGGGCCCAGGAACTGGAGTTCATTCTCAGTAAACATTAACTTAGGAATGGCAGAAAATATAACAAATTCCTAACGAGTGCGCATTCATTCATCTGAACAAGCTGAAAATAAATTCAAAGAATCAACTGTTACTCATTTTTTCCACACACACACACACACACACACACACACACACACACACACACACACACACACACACACACACACACACACACACACACACACACGCACACACACACACACACACACACACACACACACACACACACACACGCACACACACACACACACACACACACACACACACACACACACACACACACACACACACCTGTCCCTACTACGTGTTAACAATATCAAACACGTGTGTCCCAATAAGCACACCTGCGCTTGACTCACTTCATACTGTCGGTGGTGCCGGTGGCTGTGTGGACAGCACACTGGACACGTAATCCTGTAGCCCGGGTTCGATTCCCGGCACCGGCGAGAACAAAATGGGCAAAGTGCTTTCATCCTGATGCCCCTGTTACCGAGCAGTAAATAGGTACCTAGGAGTTAAGACAGCTGTTACGGGCTGGTTCCTGGAGGTAGATATTGAGATAAGATTCCTATTTATGCATCCCTAAGGCCTGTGTAACGAGGTCCAGTGAAATCGATCCAGTGCAACCCGGTCCAGTGCAATCCGGTCCAATTTAACTAGGTTCGGTGTAATCGGATTACCAAAGCCGCTTACAAAGCCACTTTCCTCGAACACGTATATATCCAAAGGCGAATTAACGGACCGCCCACAAAACCTCCAAGGAGGGGGGGGGAGTGAGCCCCAAACCCCGGTAACCCAGTGTCAAACCCGGTAACCCCCAGTCAAACCCCGGTAACCCAGTGTCAAACCCGGTAACCCCCAGTCAAACCCCGGTAACCCAGTCTCAAAACCCCGGTAACCCAGTCTCAAACCCCGGTAACCCAGTGTCAAAACCCCGGTAACCCAGTCTCAAACCCCGGTAACCCAGTCCACACTACCTACCCTCACCTGTCTATCCGAGAGACAGTCAATGATTCTTCCCACTCGTGGTCATCTGAGCCAAACAGTCCGCACCCTTCACCAGGGAGACTGAGAAGGGGCTTCTTCACCTTAACTCCCCCCCCCCCCCACAACCCCCCCTTTCCCCTCAACACGTCCCCCAGAATAGGGGGGGGGGCTCTTCCCCCCTCTTATCACGTACATCCTCCCCTCTCTCTCTTTCCTCCTTTATCTGGGAGGATAACACTATCGCCGTAATGAAGGCCTTGCGCTAAATTTATTATGACGCGGATTTCCGACACTTTTTGGGGGGTATATTTTCTATGCAACAAAGTTTCTTGAAGCTGAAAAAAACGATTCACGTCTAAAGATTTTTTTGGGGCCAAGTCCAGACTTTGCCATCACTATCAAGTCCTGCATATCGTTGCCTCGGACTTGATACCATTATCGTGGACCGGAACACACATTCTTGATAACTCATTTTTTTTCTTAACTTTATTTAAATCCGGATTTCACAGCGTTGTTCTTTCGTTAAAAACGTCGGAACTAAGAATAATGAACAACCCAGCGGGTTTTCTTCCTATTGGGGAGTGTTGTACATGCTGCTATGGCGGTGTGTCCACTCGCAAGAGGAGTAGCGCTGCCCAATAAACTCGCCCATCGGGGCAAAATTTAAAATTTAAAAAATAATATTTTGTTACTTGAAAATCCCTAGATGTAAATAGACATTTATTGTATTATTTTTTACAATATTAAACATTGTAAATGACAAGCACACTCTTTTAAACCTTATGAGTATATTAGGATTATATATGAAAAAATTTGAATTCGAGAGGACTCATCAATTGTTTATGTAACCGCTTACGAAACCTGTAGATCTTTCCTTAATCATGGCGTCTTTTGTTGACATTTGTTAAGACGGTGTATGAGCTTAGACACTAAACAACCTTGTTATGCTTCTGAGAACATAAGCTGCTTAATAAATGCTGACAAACCCGCTATGATTGACGAAAGATGAACAGGTTTCAACCGCCGGGGGGTACACCAAGGCGCCAGGGGGGTACACCTCTCGGTGCATACATCCCTCAAAACAGAAGCCCGGCTGCGGGTCAGATTTGTCTTGTGATAACTTGATCGATAAGGCTGTTGTTACCAGCGGCCCGCAGAGCCACACTATCATTACTACCCAGAGGATCTGGCACCTCCTGCTGGCACTTGTCCTGGCTAGATGACGCTATGCAACATTCCTTTGTCTCTGGCCACTGTACGTCACTTCATAATTGCTTACGCCTTTCAATATGACTATTATTCATCTCAAAATTTCCTTCGACCTCAGACAACTTAGGGAAGGTGTCTTGGTTACTTGAAAGCTCTCAAACTCCTTATCTACAGCTGTGCTTATTTGAAGAAAAAAGCAAGAAAAAATGCTCAATGTTACTGCTACCTCCTTGGAGACAATAACTCAAGACAAGTGTTTCTTATCCAATCAGTACCAACGGTACAATCATTCGATGTACCTGTCAATCATTCGATGTATCTGCCAATCATTCGACGACCCCAAATCAAAAAATTCAAGAAATAATTATCATTCTAAATGCATATATTTTAAATATGCATCTCTGAGCTTATTTAGTGACACTGTAAACTGTTATGCTGACAAAATGCAACCCACAACAGCCTGGGCGACAGCATTTCATTCACTTGCATCATTGGACAGTCGAGCTCAAGCCAACTCCCGCCTCGAACACCAGAATTCGAATCTCCGAAGCTCCAAGTGAATGAAAGGGAAGGTTGTCCCGGGCCGCGATGACTGTACTGGGAACGGAACTGGTACTGTTCAACGGTACTGTTCTGGTACTGGTACTGTTCAAATGTACTGGTCAACGGAAGCGTCTAAAGTTGTTGATGAACACCACACAAAGTCTTCCTACACTCTCCCCCCCCCCCCAAAGTGTTCAAAGTTCTCATGTTCTTACTATAACAGTTCGAACCGTCATCACGGTTCCTGTGGAGTTGCTCATTTGATATATTACGTTATTGTGATTTCTGTCTGCATTTATTACCATTCGTTACTATTGTAATTATTTATGTTGTCAGTCCTTATCGCTGTCATTCATTATTTATTTATTTATGTATTACGGCAATTAAGCGTCCTCTTCTAACATCCCTGTAGCTGCTGTAGTCAATCAATCACTGTATAAAACAGGACAAAATCCGAACACTCACATAAACTGTTCTAACATGTTAAACTAGTGTTTTTATTATTATTAAACTCTCTTTACTTTGTTCCATTGAAGGCACCTGTGATTTTATATCACTTAATTCATTTCATGCAGGAAAATTAGCATGAATAAAGTGCCATGCAAAAATTTATATAGTCCACAAGTGCTCCACATGACTGACTGTCTAGTCCACAAGTGCCCCACATGACTGTCTAGTCCACAAGTGCCCCACATGACTGTCTAGTCCACAAGTGCTCCACTTTGTACAAGTTGCCACAAAGATGACACAATGATGAGAGCATTTTCCCCCCTTCAGAAGCAATAACACAATTCTTATCAACCGTTTGACACCGCCTGCCAACATCACTTGACACCGCCTGCCAGCATCACTTGACACACACTTATCTCCCCAGAGGCATCGCTGTACGACAATTTCACAGCATGGTGTACGAGCATCGCAACTCAACCAGAGTTCCCAAACACTTGCCATAACTCCCCCTCCTCAGTTACACAACATCGCCACCTGTTCTACTGACGATAACTTGTCAGTTATCATCAGTTATCGTCTTGAAACCATAACTTGTATAACTGGTAATATCACTATGCTTTGATAAGCATTCCTTGCTCCTTGGGATTCATGCATTGTTCCCTGAAAATCATTCACTATAATTCCTTGAAATTATTCACTATATTCACAGGGAATCATTCACTATTCCCTGGAAATCACTCACTATATTCCCTAAGAATCACTCACTATATTCCCTGGGAATCATTCACTATTCCTTGGGAATTATTCACTATTACTTGGTGGTATTTACTACTAATGTCATTCACCATTATTATTATTATTATTTATTACGTAACTAGAGCTCTGAGCCCAGCGCTAAGACGTCCTTCACTATTGTTTTACACCATTCACTATTCAATGACGACATTCACTTTTTCTTTACATTACTATTCCCCGAGATTATTCACTATTCCCTGACGCCATTCACTATAATGAAGCCATTTGCAACTCCATAACAATATTCATCTCTGTTGAATTATTCACGACTACTCAATGCCACTTGCTGTTCCTCGATAATAACTTTATTAAATATTCATTAGTCCTGGACGTTATTCATTGTTATTCAAATGATTTGACCTCAATCACCATTTTTCCACCTCAAAACCACTTCAGTTACCGATGCCTTGGTGAAAGAAAATAACGATTTACACGCACTCAAGAGGGGGGACTAATACAATGTTCCATCACTAACACAATATCATTAATACTTAAGTTTCTTTGCTCGACAAGTGTTCGTACCGCCACTAGATAAGTTGGTTTCTCGATTGCCTCGCATAACACGACGTAAACACTACAACACTTTGGTAATCAATCGATAGTATGATCACTAGGAGTACGAGGGGACACTGGTAAGGAGGCGTCGAAGGTGGTGTAGTGAGGGGAGACTTGGACCTCTGAGGGGTGTTTACGCTTGCTCTCTTGCGGGCGGTCCACAGCGTTATGAAGCAGAAACGCGGTTCGTTCTCTCTCACCCCCTCTGGCACCGCTCACTCTCTGTGGCACCTCTCTCTCTCTCTCTCCCTCTCTCACTCCGTGGCACCGCTCTCTCTCTCCTCTCGTCTCTTTCACTCTGGCACGGCGCGTCTTGTTCTAACTTGGTGCCCTATTTCCTCCACCCTGTGTTTCCCAGCACGGCTGCATCTGTGTGTGTGTGTGTGTGTGTGTGTGTGTGTGTGTGTGTGTGTGTGTGGGCGTGTTTGCAACGACCAAAGCTCTGGAGACATTTCCCGGATGTACCCCCAGAGCATCCGGCCGCCCCTCTAGCGGCTGGTGTTGTGTGCACACAAATAGATGATGTACCCGCCCTGGAACTAATGGTCATGACGGAAAATGTCATCGGCAACTCTCGTTATACCCGATCAAACCGCGCCCGGTCTAACCGGGTGTACAAATGCACGAAAACACCCACCCACACACACCCACACCCACACACGGCACAAACTTAAGTAGAAGAGTGCACGCGCGCGCACACACACCCCACCCACCTAGCGCGACCTGGGCACTCACTTTAATTCAATATCCCGTCAGGTGGGCCTCAGGCGCTGGGAGTAATCCAATCTGTTAATCATCATATGAGTGAAAATGATGTGCATGTCCGTTATCATGCAAACATTTGGGGGGAGAGATGGGGGTGTGTGGGGGGGGAAGGAAGGGGGGGGGATAGGGGGTTTGGGGGGGGGGGGGGTTAGGGAGAAGATGAACGAGAACATGCGCGCTGTTTACGTTCCGATTGCGCGCGCAGGCGCCTGCTTGAGGCTACACACAACACATAACTTATGCAGTCATGGGAGCAGAAAATCCTTCCACACTCTCCACTCCTTACAGGTAGATTCTTTTACAAGGGGAGGGGACGGGGGGTGGGGGGGGGGTAACGTTACAGCGCTGTCTTCTGTGCTATTACATAGACATGACCTTTCTGTACCCCTCATAGTGTTACCTAACCGCCCCCCTCCACCCAGACACACACACACACACCACCCCCACACAACCCCACCCACTCACCACATACACACCATCTAAAGCTTTCTTTCACTAATACCACTACTCTTCACAGTCATGCGGAGTACTTGACCCTCGCTCACGTATTTTGTGTTCCCTATACACCCGGGAATATACACAGATACTACTCGTGTTCTCTATACACCTGGGTGTATACACAGATACTCCTCGTGTTCCCTATACGCCTGGGAGTATACCCAGATGACCAATCCACCAAATGTTCTTCATTCCTAAAACACACACTACCTAAAACACATTCCTAAAACACACACACGATTAGGATATTGCAAGGCAATTTCCTAATCAATTCCCATAGTCTCTTACCCTCTCTCTCCTTATCACCCCTCCCCCCCTCCCTACCTCTCACCCCCTCTCTCTTCTCTCACCCCCTCCGCCCCCCCCCCACCCTCACTCCTCACCGACAAGTGATTACCATTTCTTTCCACTCAAACATTCACACTCTCCGCCCACCGTTTAGTACACTCTAATACTGCTTCTTCCACATACTCTATTTTACACGTTGGGTACCTGGCTGCATACCTACTACATATGTTGTATATATACATATGTATATGTATAGAGGGTATATGTATGCCCTCTTGTGCAGACGAGGAGTCACAATAACGTGGCTGAAATATGTTGACCAAACCACCCACTAGAAAGTAAAGGGACGACGACGTTTCGGTCCGTCCTGGACCATTCTCAGGTCGATTGTCCTCTTAATGCCATCTTAATAACCTTTTACCCTCCTTCGACTGGTAGGGTAAAGATGAACACGGTGTTCGTGTTCTTCCAATTTTGTGTTCTGTCCCTATTTATGTCCCCACCGGTATATCCTATTATGTCCTTCCTGTGGCCCAATTCACGTAAGTGATTTTTTTAATAAAAATCTTAAGCATTAATTATATATTATATATATATATATATATATATTATATTATATACACACACACACTATGGTCCTCATCGTTACTATAAGGACTACAAAACAGAAGGGATGGGCTGTATAATAATAATGGCCAAAAATGGGTAACTATAGGTCTGAAAAACCTTATATGTGAAAAGAAAGCTTGGTACAAAAGGATTAAGAATGAGGCAGTCAATCAAGAACAAGAATATCAAACTGGTTAGATATGTCAAAAGAAATTGAATTAATGAAAGCAAATATAAACTGTGAAGTTCGTATAGCAGGCAAAGGACAGATCCTAAAGGGCTCTTTTCAGTTATATCGAACAACCATTAGGGAAAGAGACAGGTACATTAAAAGCCGAGACAGGACGGATAACTGGAGATGACACGAAATGAGTAGTGCAGTGCAACCTCGATTCAACGAACGGTCCGGAACCAAATTTAATTCACTCCTGTGACGGATTCGTTGCAGCCGGAAATGCCTCCACCACGCTCTATGGATTAATTTTACATAACAAAAATTTTTCCTTTCAACTTATAACAAACAACTACCAAACGAACACATCTGCAAAAAAATATTTAACCACATCTAGCTCATTTCTCGCATCCTCAGCCTCAAACCTCTTTGACAAAAGGGAACAGTACATACCTGAGTGAAAGAAAATCTTGCCAACTTAAAATGAAAACAAACCATAGAATTTGGGTATAAATATTCTCAATAGATTTCCCAAGGCTCTAACTGTTTCTTGTAATGTTGAGCCCCATCTTCAAAAATCACCAAAAACTTAATTGGAGCCACATTAAGTTACCATTCATAGCCTAATATTTCCCGCGCGCTGTGGGCTGATTTCCCTGGATAAAAATTGCAATTTCAACCAGTCGTATAAAGGACAACTATCAAGAGAACCTGTCTGTAGAGAGTATTAACTACATCTCGCATATTTCCCACGCCCTGGCCTTGAAACCTCACATTCAAAGGAAAAAAGCCCCCATATTTCTGGACGAAAATTGAGGAATCTCAGTAGAATTTGGTTGAAAATATGATCAATGGCTTTCCCAAGACCCCTTACTATTCCTTAAAATGCTCCACCTTCTACCAAAATCATTAAAAAATATCACTTGAGTCATATTAAGAGTAACCATTAAAAAAATCCCAACCGCACAACAAAAAAGTGTCAAAACGCCATTCGCAAACGCAAAATCCACCATTGACCGTGTTGCTTCCCGCGTGAAGCGACCTGCTCCTAGTAGGCTAGTGTGGAGGAGCGTCACACCAGCCCGCCTCCTCCCACTTTAATATGACCGCCTCCCACAGTCAGGGCGTTCCTAGTGCGACTATTGCTTGGTGGCTCCTACCATCTCTTCCCTCCCACGGTCACTGCTAGAGTCTCCCACGGCAATATTTCCATCGCGGTCACATTCCTCGAGTCACACGCATCTTCGGCGGCATTTGCTTCGCCAAGGTCTACGCCAAATGGGTCTCCTTCAATCAAGGCATGCATGAAACTACCCAAGGCCCGCCTGGAACTACCACAAGGCCCGCCTGGAACTACCCCAAGGCCCGCCTGGAACTACCCCAAGGCCCGCTTGGAACTACCACAAGGCCCGCCTGGAACTACCACAAGGCCCGCCTGGAACTACCACAAGGCCCGCCTGGAACTACCCCAAGGCCCGCCTGGAACTACCCCAAGGCCCGCCTGGAACTACCACAAGGCCCGCCTGGAACTACCACAAGGCCCGCCTGGAACTACCACAAGGCCCGCCTGGAACTACCACAAGGCCCGCCTGGAACTACCACAAGGCCCGCCTGGAACTACCACAAGGCCCGCCTGGAACTACCACAAGGCCCGCCTAGAACTACCACAAGGCCCGCCTGGAACTACCACAAGGCCCGCCTAGAACTACACAAGGCCCGCCTGGAACTATCCAAGGCCCGCCTGGAACTATCCAAGGCCCGCCTGGAACTATCCAAGGCCCGCCTGGAACTATCCAAGGCCCGCCTGGAACTATCCAAAGCCCGCCTGGAACTACACAAGGCCCGCCTGGAACAAGGACTCACCTGATGCAGGAGCCTGCCGGGGAACTCCTCGGTGTCGTCAGGTGAGGGGGACGTCATGCCGGCCCCACGCACCGACTGCAACCACACAAAAAAAGAAATTAGTTAAAAAAAAATCAAAAAGTAATTTTAACCTTAAATCATCTGTGTTACGAAGGACGGCTACTGATAGAGCCAAGCTACACAACACAAAGAAAATCTGACTATTTAGGTAATTATATATGATCACAGAGTCCTAATTGCTGAATAGTTAACTCTCAGAATAAATTCTTTGTCCCAAGTTACAGTGTGGCGTTTCCATACAGACCGACAAACGATGTAAAGGAAGCATCATTTAAGTAATTCTCAAGTTGTAGAGTGGTTGTAGATTACAGAGTGTGTGAGGGGGGGGGGGCTACGATTAATGTGCAACTGGCCAGTAATTCCTGTTACATGCTGGCAAACCTGAAGACTAAATATGCTAACACCATTACTTGTGTATGAACCTGTACATCCGGATTTATGTGGCTACCTGAAGCTCCTTGAGGAGATATACGGAGGTTTGTACCCAGAGCCGTGTGAGATATTCAGCTTCTCGGGAGTTCGTCAACACTCAGGCATGATATCTGTCAGCCAGCAGATATCATGCCGATAGCACACTTTTGAGCAAGTTACGAGGATGCCTTCAACAACAGGAGAGAGGATGAAGTAATTGCAAAGTTCTAGGGTACCTGACACCGGAAGGTCCAGAGGCTCTAATATGACCGGACATGCAGGCAATGAGTTACAATAACGTGGCTAAAGTAAGTTAACCAGACCACACACTAGAAGGTGAAGGGACTACGATGTTTCGGTCCGTCCTGGACCATTCTCAAGTCGATTCAGTCGACTTGAGAATCATATCCATTCTCAATCGACTTGAGAATGGTCCAGGACATACCGAAACGTCGTCGTCCCTTCACCTTATAGTGTGTGGTCTGGTCAAAATGACAGGACACGCAATGATAAGTGCTTGTTATTCAGTTCATATTTGCAGTTTCTACGTAGAGTGCTCAGATTTGGGAGGTACGTCACCTGATTACCACAGGTACTCGTACACCAACCTCAGTCTCTCAATTCCTATATCATATAGTCTCGCGGAAATCAAGTACTGGACGAATATATAAATATAGGAGCCAGATCTAAACAAACCATAATTTTTTTATATTAGTTATTTCAATCACACGTAATTGCGTCTAGCAATATAGTGTGGACATCTGAGATTGGGGTGGTTTCTGATCTAGTTCAATATCATCATTGCTGCTATGTCTGTATCATCTTGAGTTACGCTTTTATGAGGGCATATCCACACAAATGAGATTCCGAAACTTTTTTTTGTATTATTGTTTACTTGGGTTCATGCAACTATCGTAGACTATATGAAGGTTTACACAGCTTGTGTCAAGAGCTGGGTGTATGACACTAAAACATACAGAGGCATGTGATCAGTAAGGACTGCACTAGAAAATTTAGGATGCATTAGGAGGATATTCTCGAGAACGTACGAGTTAATAGAAGTGATTGCAAGGCTACAGGTACTTCATGCCAGCAGGTCTGAAAGGTCTAATGACTGTACATACAATAATGTAGTGTGTGTGTGTGTGTGTGTGTGTGTGTGTGTGTGTGTGTGTGTGTGTGTGTGTGTGTGGTGTGTGTGTGTGTGTGTGTGTGTGTGTGTGTGTGTGTGTGTGTGTGTGTGTGTGTGTGTGTGGTGTGTGTGGTGTGTGTGTGTGTGTGTGTGTGTGTGTGTGTGTGTGTGTGTGTGTGTGTGTGTGTGTGTGTGTGTGTGTGTGTGTGTGGTGTGTGTGTGGTGTGTGTGTGTGTGTGTGTGTGTGTGTGTGTGTGTGTATTCACCTAGTTGTGTTTGCGGGGGTTGAGCTCTGCTCTTTCGGCCCGCCTCTCAACTGTCAATCAACTGTTTATTAATTACTATTTTTTATTTCCTCCACACCACACACACACACCAGGAAGCAGCCCGTGACAGCTGACTAACTCCCAGGTACCTATTTACTGCTAGGTAACAGGGGCATTCAGGGTGAAAGAAACTTTGCCCATTTGTTTCTGCCTAGTGCGGGAATCGAACCCGCGCCACAGAATTACGAGACTTGCGCGCTATCCGCCAGGCTACCAGGCCCCCCCAGGTGTGTGTAATCATGGCCCAGTTCCTGCTCACAGAGTTTGCACCTAGAGTGCTCAGAGTCGAGAGGTTCCGTCACCTGTAGCCACCTGTCACAAGAAACGGTAACCCAACCTGGCAGCCACTGTGTCGCAATGTCATAGATTTTCATACTAGTGTTTTCAAGCCTGCATATGGTCCCTGCCTGATGAAAGGTTCAACAAAGTAAGTCTTGAACGCTGCTTTGGCAAGGAAACCACACAGGTTAGGCGCAAGTTGGGGATCTAATCTGAAACATTAACCTGTCGAGTATAATCCTCTCAAGACCTTAAACATGCATGATATCAGAGGGAGGGAATTATCAAGGGGAAAATACCAACCCATTACGACTACATAGCACTTAGAAGGGGGTCAGGATAAGGATTTGGGATGGGACGGAGGGAAGGAATGGTGGCCAACCACTTGGTGGACGGTCGGGGATTGAACGCCGACCTGGGCGAAGCGAATTTTTGTGACTTGAGCTTGGGGTATGGGTACCATGAGGCCAGCGGGCAGGCATGACACCCCTGCCTCAGGCTGGCATTGAATAGTTCTAGTACAGAAATGTGAGGCACCTCCAGTAGTACTTTCATAGTACTGTATGTTACGCCACGCTACGGGCTCACCATAACCCGTGCTACTGGAACTTTTTGTTCCAAGTAGCGCTCCAGGACGGGTAGGCTCAGTTTAATTTTATTAACACATTTAGGTACATGTGCATGTGTGCAGCTGCCCTAGACTATATGAAGGAGAGTACAGTGTGTCAAAAAGCTAGCTCCGTGATGTTAAAAAATCCCCATCACGCAGGATAGTCATACAGAGGCATGTGATTAGTATATATTTTTTTATTAAGATATGAGGTACATCTGCATTAGTATATAATAGTCAGGGGTGCATGATATGAAAATCTACGGGACTCGATATCAGAGTTTCACTTCGTGTTACGGACATTTGAATATATTTCAGTTTGACGTCTAGTGCGGTTTAAAAGATTACCACAAATGGGCTTTACATACTTACTTCAGCTTGAAATTACAAGCTTATCTTAGTCAAATTATCAAGCTTTACCCAGACTGACTATCAAGCTTACTCAACCAAATTGCCATTGCAATTCGTATTACGGCTAAAATGTCTACTCTCATAACGACAATTATGACTAACAGAATGACCAGCTACAGCCCTAATACAACTGCTGACTGTATCTTACAACCACTACTGATAGTACGGAATTATTACACAGCTGCTGCCATCACCAATAACAACAGTCCATGATACAGAACCTCTCAATATATACATCACAACACCAACAATAGGATGGAGGAGAAAGAAGGAGGGAGGAGAGGATGGAGTAGAGGAGAGGGAAGTCTCAAAAGCGAGAAGTCAGTTCGGGTCTTTGGAGAATATAATTTACAAGTTTTAAAACTCTCTGACCCGAACATAGAATAGAGGGTGGGGGGGGGGATAGAACAGGGTGAAGGAGGGGGGGGGGGAAGGAGGAGGGAAGGAGAGGGGAAGGAGGGGAAAGAGGGGGAGAGGGGGAGACTGTCCTTGTCATTAATGAAAATAAAGTAGCCTGTGTAACACTGCCTGACCAAAAACAGGATTTGTATCACAGTCTTCCATAACTATTCCAGCATGACGAGTAGCAAAACTGATCAAATTCATTTTATATATATATATATATATATATATATATATATATATATATATATAAACACGATTTTGGACAGAAAATCAACAATCAAATTAATTAAAATGCGAAGATTCAAACAAATAATAATTAACCGGCATGCGTCGCTAAACAAGATTAACAAAAACTATATAACTATATAAAAATATAACTATAATATTACAAATTATATCCCAATATATATATCAATTATAATTGATATTATTATACTATATTAAAGAAACCACGCGGCCATGTTCGAAGAAAATAAGAACCAACATCTTCACAGAAAACGGACATCATTTCAACGTCAACCATGATAAACACAACATATTATAATATATATATATATATATATATATATATATATATATATATATATATATATATATATATATATATATATATATATATATATATATATACACACACATATATATACACAACAAAATTCGTAGCCTTATGTGCAAGACCGCAAAACCGGAGTGTTCCTGCGGTCTATTTTTATGCCTTAAACTGCAGGTTAAAAGCATTACGAGATGAAGTCCCTAATGGGTTCTCTATGGGGCTCCACCCTTTAAACAAAAAAAATTACTGAAATAAATCATTATCACTTTAAGAATTTGAAAAAGACATATATATATATATATATATATATATATATATATATATATATATATATATATATATATATATATATATATATATATATTCTATTTTTTTTGAGGGGGTGAGAAGGGGAAGGGGGGGGGTTCAGTTAAGCAGTACTTAACTGATGGGATTATGGGGAAATTAGGTTCAATTCTCTGTGTCTGGTCTCCTGGCTCAATTGTATCTAGAACTTTTTGTTTTTTTTTCTAAATTGGTGTTTCCAGATTCCATCTTCTAATTTAAGAGGCTCTGATTCACCAGCGTATATCTATTCATCTCAGTATTTGATATGTAGTGATCATGTTCTCTAATCTAATAATGTAAGTTGCAATATTACATATTGAGCAAAGAATTTCCTTTGCTTTTTGTGCCCCCTTTCGTGATGAGTGGAAGCACCAGGGACCAGCTTCACGAAGCAGTTACGTAAGTACTTACGAACGTGTTCATCTTTCCTCAATCTTTGACGGCTTTGGTTACATTTATTAAACAGTTTACAAGCATGAAAACTTGCCAATCAACTGATGTTAATGTTATACACAGCCTCCTGGTGTTTCGGAGCTCATTAACTGTTTAATAATTGTAAACAAAGCCGTCAAAGATTGAGAAAAGATGTAAAGGTTCGTAAGTGCTTGCGTAACTGCTTCGTGAATCTAGTCCCTGGTCCGTAGCATGAGTACGTTTCTGTGCTGCGAATTCCATCATCTCATTTGTCATCTTGGCCTGTAATTATATATTATATTACACTGTGATGTGAACCAAGCGCATTGGCATTTGTCTTTCCATTGTAAACTTTCAGCGACGTGAAGAGCGGGCACTTGCTGCATGGGTAACAGCTTCTCCATATCGTCCTACCCTTGTTTTGCGCCCTGGAGAGGCCACTCCTGCCTCGACAACTAGAGCGCAACTCCATAGTGTTCCGAGACTGCAGGATGCCTACTGCTACACGGTGTATTGTCTTGTGATAACTTGATCCTGAAGGCTGTTGCTGGGAGCAGCGCGCACTCCAGGTACAAAACAAATTTGTCCCATTCACTGACCGTCGAATTTACGTTTGGATTGTATCTGGATGAAGTTCTGGGAGTTCTTCTACTCCCCAAGCCCGGCCCGAGGCCAGGCTCGACTTGTGAGAGCTTGGTCCAACAGGCTGTTGCTAGGAGCGGCACGCAGGCCCACATATGCACAACAGCCCGGTTGATCCAGCACTTCAAGAAAACTACCCAGTTTTTCTACACATCTTTGGCTCACAATTTACACTCTTTTTGGGCGATTTACAACCAAATCCAAGCCCGCCTGGCGACTGTACCACACTTTTCAGCTAATTTACATAAATGCTTCAATATCTCGTGTGAAACGCAGACTGTAATGTGTTTCTGCAGGAAACATGTACAAAATTTCCTGAAATGCTGTAATCTTAAATGAGTCAACCACTTGGGCTGGACGGTAGAGCGACGGTCTCGCTTCATGCAGGTCGGTGTTCAATCCCCGACCGTCCAAATGGTTGACCATCATTCCTTCCCCCTCCATCTCATCCCAAATCCTTATCCTAATCCTTAGCCCTTCAAATGTTATATAGTCGTAATGGCTTGGCGCTTCCTCTTGATAGTTCCTTTCTTTCCTTACTGTACTCTTTTTGTATTCAAGAATTTTTTGTAACGAATTCAGTGATTTCGGGAGGTGGGAATGGTGGCAGTACAGGAGCGGGCAACATTCACGAATGTCAACAACACCGTTCACTTGGGACAGGTGGACACACACACACATTAATGGCTTCTATACCTCACGGGTGACAGAGGGGGAGGACAGGAGGGAGGAAGGGAGGGAGGAAAAGAGGGAAAAGAGAAAGAGAGGGAAAAGAGAAAGAGAGGGAAAAGAGAAAGAGGGGAAAGAGAGGGAAAAGAGAAAGAGAGGGAAAAGAGAAAGAGAGGGAAAAGAGAAAGAGAGGGGAAAAGAGAAAGAGAGGGAAAAGAGAAAGAGAGTGTGTGAATGTGTGTGTGTACTTATGACTACACCCCAGAGTATATGGACACACACACACACACACACACACACACACACACACACACACACACACACACACACACACACACACACACACACACACACACACACGCCACGCCCACAACAACAACCACGCCCCAGAGACACGCCCACCAACACGGCTCCTCTCGACCACACCCTATTCCCTCCCCACCTTAATATAACTAATGACCTGAGCACAGTGTGACCACATCCCCAGGGTAGGGAGCACAGTCCTATGGTGCGGCCCACTTGGACCCCCTGACTGTGTGGGGGTCCAAGAGTGTGGGGGTCCAAGAATGTGGGGTCGAAATGTGCGAGAGCCAGGTGAAGCACGAGAGCCATATATTATACATATATATTTCTATTTTCTAACAAGTTTGAATGGTCCCCCAAGCATTTATACGACTAAAAACTCCACACCCCCGACGTGACTCGAACCCAGACCGCCAGGAGCACAATGCAACTCGGTCACTGATGTACTGATTTGTAAGGTCGCTGATGGTCGAGTGGTTAAGGTACCGTGTACCCCAATTGCATTGTGCTCCTGGCGGTCTGGGTTCGAGTCACTTCTGGGGTGTGGAGTTTTCAGTCTCATATATAAATAATTATATATGTATGTGTGTGTGTGTGTGTGTGTGTGTGTGTGTGTGTGTGTGTGTGTGTGTGTGTGTGTGAGAGAGAGAGAGAGAGACTGGCACGTGGATCACCTAATACTCCCCCCCCCTCCCCCCTCCACTCAATCCTTACCAGTTTCCTCCATCCCAGCCATCCATCACACAGTCCATCCATCATGCTCTCATCTCACTATTCATCCCTTCGTCCGACCCCACAAGCACCGCCTTGGACCACGCGGGATAGTTTATTCTGGCGTCCAGAGGATTGATTACGCCCACGTCACAGCTACACCACGCCCACACACACACACAGCCACACCACGCCCACACACACACACACAGCCACACCACGTCCACACACACACACAGCCACACCACGCGCCCACACACAGCCACACCATGCCCACACACACACACAGCACGCACGCGCGCGCACGCACATATAGGGAGCTGGTAGCTGAGTGGACAGCGCGCAGGACTCGTAATTCTGTGGCCCGGGTTCGATTCCCGGACCAGGCAGAAACAAATGGGCAAAGTTTCTTTCACCCTGAATGCCCCTGTTACCTAGCAGTAAATAGGTACCTGGGAGTTAGATAGCTGTTACGGAGCTGCTTCCTAGGGTGTGTGGGGTGTGGAAAAAAAATAGTTAGTAGCAGTTGATTAATTGACAGTTGATAGGCGGGCCGAAAGAGCAGAGCATAACCCCCGCAAGCACAACTAGGTGAATACACACACTGGTGCGTACGCGCGCTCACGCACACGCGAGGGACAACGCCCCCTTGTATGAAACTCTAGACCCATCACCCCCCCCTCCCCCCCCACTTGACATAATTCAACACTTACCAACTACATCCCTTACCCCCTCCCCATCCCCCCTTGCCCTCCCTGCCTTCCCCCTCCCCATCTCTCCCTGCTCCCCCTCCCCATCCCCCCTGCCCCCCCCCTTGATAACTCACTACAGTGTATTTGATCAAACAAACTGTTGTGACCCTGTCCCTGGAGAAGAGAAGAACACGTACACACGCGGGCTACCATTACATATGTCAGGCCGCGTCTGGGGGGTATAGAACATGAACTAAACGAGACAATCTGTGGTCGAGTGCTCAATAAACTCGGGCTCTACACTGTAAAGAGTAGTTCTTCTTTTGTGGTGGGGGGGGAGGGGAGTTAAGAGGAAGGAGAGGCATAGGTGAAGGGAAGTTTAGAAGTGGGAAATACAGTGAGAGGTATGAAAGCAGGCGGCCTGTCCGCCTTGCTGAGGTACTTTTCTTCCCATCTCTTTCCCCTTCCTTCCTGTCCCTCCCCTCTATCTCAAGCTTGTTTCCATTCCTTCTCTCGTCAATATACATTTCTCTAGCGAAAACAAGCAAACCCCCCCCCTCTCCCTTCTCCTCGGGACCAAACGCCCACGACCAGCGGAACTAAATCCCCCCCCTCCCTACCACCTCCCTCTAACACTAGACCTGATCTTCCAGGTCTCCCCAACACGCCCCAAATTGCCTGCGAGCGGCGCCCCAAACTTCCCTTGCATTGCATTATACTTTAATCAAGTAATACCAGCATAATGGCTAAAACATTCTGTGGGGCACAAGATATATACCTCCCGCCGCTGCCCCCCAGTAATACCGCCGCCAGCCCCTCCGCCACCGCCGCCAGCCCCTCTCCGCCACCGCCGCCAGCCCCTCTCCGCCAGCCCCTCTCCGCCACCGCCGCCAGCCCCCTCCGCTACCGCCAGCCCCTCCGCCACCGCCAGCCCCATCACCACCACCCCCCAACACCACCACGAATGGTCAACAAGTGTATTGAACTTTAAAAGCAGCGGCTGCGGACTCCATCCACACCTTTAAGGCCAGACCCGACGAAGATTTCGAACGTCAGAAGAGTTCAATGATAAGGCCACACAAGCTCAACCAATCTAGTAGGCCGGGTAACTAGAGCCAGACCTCACACTTCTCCGTAGTCACTTACGGTAAGCAACGTTAGGTAAGCACCATCTTCCCCCCCCCCCTACCACCCCCAGCAGGAGCAAGGAGAAAGGGTGAAAAGGACCAAGAAAAAAATAAAAGATTAAGGAGACAACAGGAAAAAATCAAAAGTTGGGAGAGATGAGACGACAAGAAACTAATTTGGTCAAGGGTAGAGAGGGAGGGAAGGGCAGGGAAGGGGGTGGGGTTAGGGGAGGGAAGGGAAAGAGGAAAAAGGTGGGAAAGTGGGGAGAGATAGGAAGGCATGTGAATAAGGGTGGTAGAGGTAACGAGGCCTCACGGAGAACTTGAAACCAAATTGGGCAGGTGTTCAGCGAAAATAGGGCGACAAGAATCCAATTTGGTAAAAGCTGGGGAAAATCCAGAGGACACAACTTATTCAAAGCCGAGATAAAGAGGGAAGAGGCGGAGGAGGAGGAGGGGATGCGTGGGAGAACGAGAGAGAACCTTGGAGAAGGCTTGTAGTAGTACTGGAGGAACACGGGGAGACTATTGGAGGACCTCCTCAGGACCCCAGGAGAAACCACACGAAAATTCACTTGGTATTAACATTAGTTCCCGCCCCTCCTTCCCCTGCCAGATAACACGTTAAATTTAGTAATAGGAACTCCAGCGGCGAATAGACAGACAGACAGCCAGCCACCCGCCCAACACGCAGACAAGTGTGGATCATTCATTTGAGTATTTCAAACTGCATTGTATTTTGATGGCATATAGGCTTCCGAAGAAACAAATACTCAAGGGAAGCGTACCTCAGGGTAAGGATGACTTGTGCCACAGGCCCAAGAAAAGTCATGTTTACAGGATGCTGTAACGCGTACAGGGAGAATGCCACGAGTACAGGGTCACACACACACTACACCTGCGGCCTCAAACACATTCACACAGACCATGGGCCAAGTGCGAGAAATGCTACAAACACATCTGTGTGTGTTTACCTCAGCCTTGGGTCTATTTACCAACATTTTCATCGACACACACACACTAGCGCCGCGGCCCCCGTCCAAACACTCCCGCCGCGCCTGCTGGACCCCTAAGATGCTTCCAGGATGGAACGCCCGGTCATGTCTGGACCGTTAGCCAATGTGTGTGCAAATCTATACAAGGAGCTTCGGTTTCACACGCGCGTGTGGGGGGGGGGTGGTCCCGTAGTTCGAGTCTCCTAATGCCCGGGTGAATGGGAACTCTATGCAGCATGTGCGGGTGAGAAGGTGGTAGAGGTAGTGATGGTACCTCACGAGTAGACCCCTTCCCTACCTTAACATAAGAACATAAGAACAAAGGCAACTGCAGAAGGCCTATTGGCCCATACGAGGCAGCTCCTATCTATAACCACCTATAACCTATCTATAACCACCTATAACCAAAGCTACTCATGCCCATACCACCTCTTGTGGTGGCTTAATTTTCATCAAACAGTGATGTTGGCGGAGGTGGTAGTGATGGTGGCAGAAGAGGTGGATATAGTGAGGAGGGCAAGAGGGAGGAGAGCGGAAGACATAACCAATATATTGGTAGGGGGAAAGAACAGGTGGGAGAGGCAGGGGCTGGAGAAGCCTGTGGTGTAGGCGGGCAAGAGACAGGGAAATGATTAGATTACCGAAGGGTACTGATGTGGGAGGCGGCGAAGGCAGGGGGGGGGCCTTCGGAAAGCGGAAGTAGTTGTGCGAAATCTGATAAACAATGACCTATTGACCTATTCTAACTTAATCACCACATAGTACCATTGACAGTTGAGTCCCGTCAACTCTTGCATGAAATATATAACGCATTCGATATATGAACTTTATGATTGGTCAAGGGGTCAACGTGCCTCAAACTGTGTTGATACGGACGGTGCGGAGGTCTCCTGACGGTTAACAGCATTAACATTAAACATTAACGGTTAATTCGTTTAAACATTAACACGTTTAACAGCCTGAAGCCCTGACCAGGCTACGGGAGAATATTAACACATAAGAAGTACCGTCGTCATCTGTTGTGGACAGTTCGGGTCGCTCTTATCTTAAGAACGACTTACCTGGAATATACCTGGAGTAGACCTGAAGTATACTTGGAGTACACCTGGAGTGGGTTCTGATACGCCTCCCCCTACCTCCCCCCCCTCTATCTACGGCCTGGGGCCAGCCATGTCTTGTGATTACTTGTTCGAACAGGCTGTTGCTTGGAGCGGCCCGCAGGCCCAGGTATCCACTCCAACCCAGCTAGTCTGAATGTTATAACATGGGTGACGATAGGTAATTAAGTAATTATCAAAAAATTCGCCAGGATGGAAGACATTTGTCTGTGGGGACAAAACAATCAACAAGTCCTAGATATCATTTAAGATATCGCGCGGTGAACCCGTCCCCGTAATAGAACGTCGCATTTTGACGTATACTCTACCCAAGACCAAAAATCGTCATACTAGAGAAATGCGACTCGCGAAATTGACATACTCCCCATTTTCTGTTTTGGGTCCTCTGGTAGGTTAAGGATAAGCGCATTTTAGTACGACAGTTTCTTGACGTTGGGGAAACCTTGATACCTGCTTGATGGGGTTCTGGGAGTCTTCTACTCCACAAACCCGGCCCGAAGCCAAGCTTGACTTGTCAGAGTTTGGTCCACCAGGCTGTTGCTTGGAGCGGCCAGCACGGGGGCTGGGTAATTAAGTGATGCCCAAGCACGATAAGGTCAACAGCCTCACTGGGGAGTAAGGAGGTGACCCGGGACCACCCTGCCGTGCTCAATTACACACACGTCGTTTGTATACCGTAATTAGGCCGTTTGTATCACCGCTATAACGACGGCAGAGGCACGTTAAGGGCGGCGGAGAATGGCGGTGATGGTGGTTGATAGTGATGGTGGTGGTTTGTGGTGGTTGTTGATGGTGGTGGTGGTTTGTGGTGGTGGTTGATGGTGGTGGTGGTTTGTAGTGCTATTTGTTGGTGGTGGTTTGTAATGGTAGTTGTTGGTGGTGGTTTGTAGTGGTGGTTTCTAGTAGTTGGTGGTGGTGGTTGTAGGTGATGGTGGTTGGTGGAGGTGGGGGGGGGGAAGAGTCAGAGCGCCCTTCCGCCTCTTCCTCCTCAGATAAAGATTCCACAATAGGAGACTTGGGCATCCTGGCGAGAGGGATGCTTCATCTCTGAGATCATCCTCCGCCCCCCAGCACTCGTCTCGGAGGCTGAGCCACTACCAGAATACTCAAATTGTAAACTCTGTGATAAACCTTTAATACACTCACTAGAACACTATATTGTAGAATGTGAAACCGTAAAAGACTTTAGACCTCCTGGCCTGTTGTACCACCAACTGTGTAACTATTTTATTGACTCAGGGGTTCTGGACGACGTCCTAGTAATTTATCCAAAATTTGTTTGTCCATTTTAAAGAATGAAGAACAATTTTGATCTATATGACTTCTAAGCTGCATCACTTATGCAACCCGTTCTCGCAAATTTAATAAGTCAATATTGACTTATTAGTTGCGTGCATAGGTGACATACTAAACATAATAGTTTCCCTTGAAAAGCTTCATAGAAAACACCGACCTTACCTAACCTACTTAGTATGTTAAAATAAGCATCGTATAACTTCGTAATTACAATTGTTACTTAACCTATTATAGGTATAGGTTAGGTAATAATTGTAATTACGAAGCAATAAGATGCTTATCTTAACATACTAAGTAGGTTAGGTAAGGTCGGTGTTTTCTATGAAGCTTTTCAAGGGAAACTATTATGTTAAGTATGTCACCTATGCACATATCTAATAAGTCAATATTGACTTATTAAATTTGCGAGAACGGGTTGACTTATGAACCCATCCCTGTCCTGTGTGGCAGTGCACAATAGCGGTACCTGGCCCTTCACCCATGCCAAGTGCTGTCCGGAGCTACTCAGCAATAATTGTGAGAAACCAACAAAACTAAACACAAACTTACAACAGAAACATCCAACTGATGCCAGAAAATCTGTTTGTGTGTTTAAAAGTCTCGACTCATTAGTAACACAGATAAGGAAGTACATTCCTAGTCACCGTTGCAGAGAGCACTGAAAGCATCCTTGTTTTGTTTTGTTTTTAAGTTTCTTTTCCCACTGGTCGTGGTGAGACAACTCTTGGTCCACGGGCCAGATTCACAAAGCAGTTACGCAAGCACTTACGAATCTGTACATCTTTTCTCAATCTTTGGCGGCTTTGTTTACAATTATTAAACTGTTAATGAGCTCCGAAGCACCAGGAGGCTGTTTGTAACAATAACAACAGTTGATTAGCAAGTTTTCATGCTTGTAAAACTGTTTAATAAATGTAACCAAAGCCGTCAAAGATTGAGGAAAGATGTACACGTTTGAAAGTACTTGCGTAACTGCTTCGTGAATCTGGCCCCCTGGAAGATTTCCAAAATCTGCTTGGTACCTGCTTGATGGGGTTCTGGGAGTTCTTCTACTTCCCAAGCCCGGCCTGAAGCCAGGCTTGACTTGCGACCTTCCTAAATAACCTTCGAGACCTTAACCTTGACCTTCGTAAAATATAAAGTCCATAATGCCGTCAAGACAAGCTGCATCCTCCACCTTGAGGCACTTGTTGCAACACACACTGATGACGAATTGCATAAAGTTCTGCAGTTTGTTGTGAAAACAATGAAGTAGGCAAAAGCACACTTTCTGATACACAAGAGTGTTTAGACCACCTTTGCCAGGCCATGGGTGACGACTTTCAGGGCGGACGAGGAGTCACAATAACGTGGCTGAAGTATGTTGACCAGACCACACACTAGAAGGTGAAGGGACGACGACGTTTCGGTCCGTCCTGGACCATTCACAATCGGCTTGAGAATGGTCCAGGACGGATCGAAACGTTGTCGTCCTTTCACCTTCTAGTGTGTGGTCTGGTCAACCGACTTTCAAGACTTGTTGCTTCACACTGCAGGGTATCGCATGGAGCTGTTTGGCATAGTGTGTTTGCGTTGCGGGGAGAGCTCGTCAACTTTTGTTTCATCACAGTAGTCAGGCTTGCATAGTTGTTTCAACACTCTTGAGCACTCGGAACCAAGCACAGAGCCCGCCCTCAGGTGGATAACGACACGCGGCTGGTACTCAGAAACATCAAGGACTCGTATGGTTGTAAAAAGAGCTTTGAACATAGAACTGTAACGTCCAACATCACCAAGTTCGTAAGGGTTCAGCAGACTACACGGTGTTAAGAATATTGGATGATACAAGAACCAAGACAGTCAGCAGATAATGAATATATTGCGAGTAGTCTAATATGACATCCGGGCCAGTCCACTTGGACGGGAGACGAGTGGAAAGTGTCTAGTGTAAAGGGACTTGAGAAAGTGTCCAGTGTGGAAGGACTTGAGAAAGAGCGAGTATGAACTTAAGGACTGTCGATACAGTTAAGATGTAGGAATAAGGACCCTATACGTTAACTTCATCTACCACAGTTTCTTCACAGGACTTGATAATGGTCCAGGAAGGACCAAAACGGTCTGTCTTTTATTTTCAGACCTGTGGGTTGGAAGTCTAATTCTCAGCCCTGATATTGCCTGGACTGGACTGGACTGGACTTGGTGACCGGAATAAGGACGTATCACTAAGTGTATGTATTGAGAACCTAAATATTTCTGATCAAGTGTACTTAGCCTTGTTCCTGTGATATAATCATTAAATTACTCATCCTGTGAGTGGCAGTTTATTGTGCACCCCATACTCATCCTGTGAGCGGTAGTTTATTGTGCACCCCATACTCATCCTGTGAGCGGTAGTTTATTGTGCACCCCATACTCATCCTGTGAGCGGTAGTTTATTGTGCACCCCATACTCATCACGTGTGGCCCTACCTGAGAGACGCGAGGTGACAGGTGCACGAAAAACATATCAACAGGACAATCAGCATCTCTCACTCCAGCGACCTGTATCCCGCCAGGCAACAAACGGAAGCTGGAGATATCTCGGAAAATCAATGACTTTGGGATGTTGCTTGGGAAAGGGTGGTGGTGGGGGGTCTTGATGGGGTTCAAGGTGGGGGAGGTGGGAGGGGGGGAAGACTGCTACGAAAGGGAGGGGGGGGGGTAAGTCACGGTAGGGGTACAGGTAACGTGGACCAAGAGTGGGGGGATAGAAATGGTGGGGGGGGGGGGGGAATAGTGAGTAGTGGAGGGAGGGATGACGAGGACTCATGGGGGGGGGGGAGGGGGAGGGTAGTGTGGGCGTGGCACTAGGGTACACTGTCGTTTGCCCTCAAGGACATCTTAACCAGTCAGTGCCACCCCCCCCCCCCCCTCCCACACACAATCATCACCACATTCAAGATTCTCGAAGAAATTGATTGGGAAGATAAAGACAGGCTATTTAACACAAGGGGCACTAGGGGACACAGGTGGAAACTGAGTGCCCAAATGAGCCACAGAGATATTTGAAAGAATTTTTTTTTTTTAGTGTCAGAGTGGTTGAAAAATAAAATGCATTAGGCAGTGATGTGGTGGAGGCTGACTCCATACACAGTTTCAAGTGTAGATAGGATAGAGCCCAATAGGCTCAGGAACCTGTACACCAGTTGATTGACAGTTGAGAGGCGGGACCAAAGAGACAAAGCTCAACCCCCGCAAGCACAATTCGTTGAGTACACACACACACACACACACACACACACACACACACACACACACACACACACACACACACACACACACACACACACACACACACACAGAGGCGGGAGGCGGGACCAAAGAGCCAGAGCTCAACCCCCGCAAGCACAATTAGGTGAGTACAGAGCAAGAACTCACTCATCCTTTAACCCCCACAGAGGGCACAATTCTCTCCACTCAAGGTCAAGCACGATGCGCAATTCTTAAAATATTCCAATATACAAGTTTCTGCTTCGCAAATGCGTTAAGACAATATTTACAAAATGTATACTTCATTGCATATACAGAATGTTCACGAAATTCCAACATTAAATATGAAGCTTATGAAATTGTTTAGTTATACCTTAATTCCGCGTCTTCTTTTCATAGAGGATTCAGAGAAAACCGAAAATAAATACGAGGGAATGAGGGTAAAATATGGAAAATGGTGGAATTAATATTATATATGTTTAATTAAATATTTTAATGTGGTATTTTTTCCGATGCAGCCATATGCTCCGAAATTCTTGTAATTATTTTTTACGTATAATTACAAACCTTATCCTTTTATTACGTAATAATAGCCACATATATCAAATCTTGGTAATTATAGCGATTCGTAAGCAAATCCAAATTTCCCTCTTTTTCTATAGTGAAATACGCTATATATGGCGTAAGCCAGGTCAACCCTAATGCATCATATGACGCAAGAATGCCTTAACTTGTGTCAATTGTTATGCATTTGATGCAAGCCAGCCTTATTCGGATGAATCCTAATGCATCATATGACGCAAACCAGCCATAACTCGGGTCAACCCTAACCCATATGACGCAAACCCGCCATAAACTCGGGTCAACCCAAAGGCATTACATGGCGCAAGTCGCTCGTATCTCGGGTCAAATCCTGCGCATTACATCTATCCATCAAAGGGGACGAGGTCGACTTTATAAACCAAATATGAGGAACGACGCGAAAAAAGTACGAGTCAAAATACACATGCTGAACAAAGGCACGTACACATACATTCAAAGAACCGCCAAAGGAATAATTTGTATGACTGCAAGAAAGTACATAAACGTAAAATATAAATTGAAAAATGAGTGAAGAAGGCATTATAGGTTCCGTTACCATTACAGGAAACAACTTGGAGGAAAAACAGCTTTTGCCCAAAGTGGATGGTTCTTGAGGGCAGAGAGAACGCTGCGAGGGAACCGATACTAAAAAATACAATTATAATTCCACATTAATAAGAAGCCAAGGATTTTCAAACCACCAACCTCTAAATACGAGACGCGCCGACCTCTACTGACGATCACAAGGGAAACGAGAACAAAAGGTACCTGATCAACCGTGCTGTGATTCATGAGTGACTGCTTGCTGCATCGTCCAACACCCCGCTTAATTAGTCCGTCATCTTGCGGTTACCTTGCAATGATTTCGCGGCTCAGCGTCACCGCGGCCCGGTCCCCGACCAGGCCTCCAGGTTGCTAGCCTGGCCAACCAGGCCGATGGACGCGGCTACTCGCAGCCTGACGTATGAAATACAGCCTGGTTGACCAGTCCAGCAACGAGGAGGCTTGGTCGACGACCGGGCCGCGGAGTCGCTGAGCCCCGAAATCACCTCAAGGTGACCTCCCCCATCAAAATAACCTCCCCCATCAAAATAACCTCCCCCACCCCCTTTCAAACCATCGTTACGTAACCCCCAGCCATTGACCCACGCTGCAAAGGTAGACCAATTTTCCCCTACGGGTAATAGTGGAAATGCAAGGAAACAACGTAGTTGGTAGAGGCGCGCTGTTCCCGAATAGTCGAGTTAAATGGTGTTGAACTGGAGGCTGCCAGTCCCTCCTGACTGGTACACACCATCCCAGCATACTCTCACTCCCATTGAGTGCGTGCTTGCGTGTGTGCGTGTGTTTATATACAACCGGAAGTGACGTCGTGGAGGCCCTCATCCGAACTTCCGGCCCAACACCAGGTACAACCACCCCCCACAACCCCGCTAAACCTAATTGGTTGTCTATATATAAGCATCACCCCCGAGTATAGGCCCACCACCACCACCACTGGCCAACATCCTAACTAGTCAAAATTAAAATCCTGCATCCCGGCATTCACTGGATAAATCCTAAACGATTTATTTTAACACGACACGCTTTCCGGGCCTTTTAGTCGTCACATTTAGCCGAGAGAACACACGCTGTGATGTTCAGTATGGGCTCTTTTTGTCTAAGGTAAAGTGAGGATGTCACATATTCCCGCTTGTAGCTCTTGGCTCTTTATAGTGTGTGTGTGTGTGTGTGTGTGTGTGTGTGTGTGTGTGTGTGTGTGTGTGTGTGTGTGTGTGTGTGTGTGTGTGTGTGTGTGTGTGTGTGCTCACCTGGTTGTACTCATTTAGTTGTGCTTGCGGGGGTTGAGCTCTGGCTCTTTGGTCCCGCCTCTCAACCGTCAATCAGCAGGTGTACAGGTTCCTGAGCCTATTGGGTTCTATCATATCTACACTTGAAACTGTGTATGGAGTCAGCCTTGTGTGTGTGTGTGTGTGTGTGTGTGTGTGTGTGTGTGTGTGTGTGTGTGTGTGTGTGTGTGTGTGTGTGTGTGTGTGTGTACTCACCTAGTTACTCACCTAGTTGTGTTTGCGGGGGTTGAGCTCTGGCTCTTTGGTCCCGCCTCTCAACCGTCAATCAACAGGTGTACAGATTCCTGAGCCTATCGGGCTCTGTCATATCTACACTTGAAACTGTGTATGGAGTCAGCCTCCACCACATCACCCCCTAATGCATTCCATTTGTCAACCACTCTGACACTAAAAAAGTTCTTTCTAATATCTCTGTGGCTCATTTGGGCACTCAGTTTCCACCTGTGTCCCCTTGTGCGTGTTCCCCTTGTGTTAAATAGACTGTCTTTATCTACCCTATCAATCCCCTTCAGAATCTTGAATGTGGTGATCATGTCCCCCCTAACTCTTCTGTCTTCCAGCGAAGTGAGGTTTAATTCCCGTAGTCTCTCCTCGTAGCTCATACCTCTCAGCTCGGGTACTAGTCTGGTGGCAAACCTTTGAACCTTTTCCAGTTTAGTCTTATCCTTGACTAGATATGGACTCCATGCTGGGGCTGCATACTCCAGGATTGGCCTGACATATGTGGTATACAAAGTTCTGAATGATTCTTTACACAAGTTTCTGAATGCCGTTCGTATGTTGGCCAGCCTGGCATATGCCGCTGATGTTATCCGCTTGATATGTGCTGCAGGAGACAGGTCTGGCGTGATATCAACCCCCAAGTCTTTTTCCTTCTCTGACTCCTGAAGAATTTCCTCTCCCAGATGATACCTTGTATCTGGCCTCCTGCTCCCTACACCTATCTTCATTACATTACATTTGGTTGGGTTGGTTGTGTGTGTGTGTGTGTGTGTGTGTGTGTGTGTGTGTGTGTGTGTGTGTGTGTGTGTGTGTGTGTGTGTGTGTTTTCAGCTATTCGTGCCTTTACGATGAAGCTTTAGCTCTTGGACCCCTAGAAGCGATCAAGTCAACTCAACCCAGTGGCTGTGGGTATCTGGGCTACAAGCTACTGCAATGACACCTAGGTGAGTGGCCGCCCTCACACTAAGACCCTTTTAAGGCACAACAACGGAGATTCCCTTGGCCTGTCGACTTGATTGCGGGGCTCTGCGTCGCCCACTTTATTACCCTCGGTATTACGCAAGTCGTCAGCGCACCTGTGGGTTACCTGTAATGTTGTCTATTCCTATTCTTGTCTGAAATTCTTAAATGTTAAAAACTTGTAACGTTTTAAATGATTAAACAATTGGGATTGTTAAATGATTTCTACAAGGCTTTCAATGGGTTGTATGGGATCTGTATTTGACTGTGGACTTGGTGGTCAATGTTTGCGGTAAGCGGGGGAGGGCATCTAGCTCCTGGAGGCCGCCGCAGCATCCTGGCCAAGAGATGCTACATTGAACTTGACTGCGTGGTGTTGACTGTGGTATCCCACGGTCCCCCCGGGTGGACCGCACCTCCCGACAGACGGTCCCCCCGGGTGGACCGCACCTCCCGACAGACGGTCCCCCGGGTGGACCGCACCTCCCGACAGACGGTCCCCCGGGTGGACCGCACCTCCCGACAGACGGTCCCCCCGGGTGGACCGCACCTCCCGACAGACGGTCCCCCCGGGTGGACCGCACCTCCTGACAGACGGTCCCCCCGGGTGGACCGCACCTCCCGACAGACGGTCCCCCCGGGTGGACCGCACCTCCCGACAGACGGTCCCCCGGGTGGACCGCACCTCCCGACAGACGGTCCCCCCGGGTGGACCGCACCTCCCGACAGACGGTCCCCCGGGTGGACCGCACCTCCCGACAGACGGTCCCCCCGGGTGGACCGCACCTCCCGACAGACGGTCCCCCCGGGTGGACCGCACCTCCCGACAGACGGTCCCCCGGGTGGACCGCACCTCCCGACAGACGGTCCCCCCGGGTGGACCGCACCTCCCGACAGACGGTCCCCCGGGTGGACCGCACCTCCCGACAGACGGTCCCCCGGGCGGACCGCACCTCCCGTCAGACGGTCCCCCGGGTGGACCGCACCTCCCGACAACTACCATCTACCACAGTTCTACCACATTCGTTCCAGTCATATTCATTCCAGTCTTGTTAAGAAAAATAGCGGCGACAAGGAGATAAAGAGTAGCATTGTCATTACGACCTCCCTGATCAACCAGGCTGTGTGATTCACCCGTCAGGCTGCGAGCGAGATTGGTGTGTGTGTGGGGGGGGGGGGGGACGTTGCTAGAGGGCAACGGACTACACCCTCTCAAGGGATGCCGTTACCTGGGACGGAGGTTATACTAATGTAATTACGTGTACAATACTGGAGGTGGGTAACGGGTTTCCTTCGTCGTGTTGTGTATTCTTAGTGTTGCTGGTGGTGGTGGGAGTAGGTGGTTGGTTGGTCAAGGTAGTGGTAGTTGGATGGTAGTGGGTGGTTGAATGGGTTTACCTGGAGAGGGTCTCGAGAGTTCTAATCTACAAGCCCGGCCTGGGACCAGGCGGGGGAGGGGGTCTATCTGAGGCTGATTTATTCCCCCCCCCCCCCCCCCAATGCTGTTGATGATGACTGTCAGATGTTTTGTTCCCTTTGATGGTCCTGTAGCAAATATGTCCCGCTACTATGCCGTAATGCTGTTTAGATTTAGCTACTCAGAACGAAGTGTCCATGTAGCACGGGCTATGGTGAGCCCGTGGCCCGTGGCCGTAATGCTGCTGCTGCTGCTGTTTTATAGTTTACTACGTTCGGTAACTGCCACTGATGTTTCCGGGCTATTCATGCCCATGCCACCTTTTGGGTGGCTTAATCTTCATCAAGGCGGGCAGGCGGACAGGCAGGCAGGCAGCACACAACCTTTACTAGAATTAAGCACTGAGATACGAGGAAAGATTGAGGGAACCAAACCAAGCGTCATCTGAATCAAGATTTAGAAGACACACACAAAATACTTAGAAGAATAAAGTGAGACAGACGAAATATACAAATTAAACAGACAGAGAGGTCACGCACGGAAGACACACACACACGCAGATAAGAAACAATGAAGACAACACCTTCCTCAACACACCTGCAAAACAAGATGCAAGAGGCCAGGAAGTATTGCATCAGATGATAAACCCGCTGGGAAAGTGGGGCACGAACAGGCGAGTAAGCAAACACACAGCTCCCTCCATCCCAAACACACAGATCCCTCCATCCCAAACACACATGCTCCCCTCCATCCCAAACACACAGATCCCTCCATCCCAAACACACAAGCTTCTCCATCCCAAACACACATGCTCCCCTCCATCCCAAACACACAGATCCCTCCATCCCAAACACACAGCTCCCTCCATCCCAAACACACAGCTCCCTCCATCCCAAACACACAGCTCCCTCCATCCACAACATTAAGGCCACATTCCAACGTCAAAAAAGAGTTTAAATTACAACCCAACAACTACAATTATGAAGCCAGGAGGAATATAAAAAAAAAAAAAAAAACTAGAGCACACACTCCCATAGTCACTAATAGGCGAGTACACCCCCCCCTCCCCCCCTTCTCACCACCACAAGAAATTGAAATAAGTTTATTGAGGTAAAATACACACAAAGGGATGAGGTAGCTCAAGCTATTCTCACAACCACAAGGTTAGTATCAACTTACACTCAACCCCCGCCCCCCCCCCCGTGACGGTCACCACCCGCACAGTGGCCATGGTCAACACACACACAAGTCCAAGGTCACCAACCAACATATGGCTCCTTGCAAACACAACATATATATATTTTAAATTGCAATATAAGAGGGAGGAGAACCCGGGTCGTTAGTTTGCTTCTGGGCGATATATTCTCTCGAAGCCTGGATCCTCTTGTCTGTAGAGGCTGGATCCTCTTGTCTGTAGAGGCTGGATCCTCTTGTCTGTAGAGGCAGGATCCTCTTGTCTGTAGAGGCTGGATCCTCTTGTCTGTAGAGGCAGGATCCTCTTGTCTGTAGAGGCTGGATCCTCTTGCCTGTAGAGGCAGGATCCTCTTGTCTGTAGAGGCTGGATCCTCTTGTCTGTAGAGGCTGGATCCTCTTGTCTGTAGAGGCAGGATCCTCTTGTCTGTAGAGGCTGGATCCTCTTGCCTGTAGAGGCAGGATCCTCTTGTCTGTAGAGGCTGGATCCTCTTGCCTGTAGAGGCAGGATCCTCTTGTCTGTAGAGGCTGGATCCTCTTGTCTGTAGAGGCTGGATCCTCTTGTCTGTAGAGGCTGGATCCTCTTGTCTGTAGAGGCTGGATCCTCTTGTCTGTAGAGGCTGGATCCTCTTGTCTGTAGAGGCTGGATCCTCTTGTCTGTAGAGGCTGGATCCTCTTGCCTGTAGAGGCTGGATCCTCTTGTCTGTAGAGGCTGGATCCTCTTGTCTGTAGAGGCTGGATCCTCTTGTCTGTAGAGGCTGGATCCTCTTGTCTGTAGAGGCTGGATCCTCTTGCCTGTAGAGGCAGGATCCTCGCCTGGTACGTTCGATTTGCGTTGACTCCTCAGGCATTTCGAACGCACCCAGAAACTTCCAGTTGGGGGGGGGGGTTGTTCAAATCATCTCTGGATAATGAATGGAAACCTGCTTCTTGTTCCCCCACGATTAGTGGAATGTACAAGTCGCACAGGATGCACCACGGCTGAGTGGAGGCCACAACCTCTCTCCTCAGTCCGTCCTCCTAAGGTTCCCCAACGTCAAGAAACTGTCCTACTAAAGTACCCTTATCCATAACCTAGAAGAGGATCCATAACAGAAAACGGGTCAGTAGGTCAATTTCGCGAGCCATTTTCTAGTACGACAATTTTGAGCCTAAGGTAGAGTATACGTCAAAATGCAACGCACGTTCTTTCGGAAGAACGGGCTGATCTCCGACGCGGACCAGAGAACGCTGCAGAACTTCCTAAACTATACGAAAATGACCTTACATTATATTCCCATCTACGGAAACCCCCTCATATTTATCATTTATTAATCTTAAATTACACTATAATTAACATTGGTGTTAATAACACTAACATTTGATTAATTTTATAACAAGGAATACCTTCACGATCACAGTGTCACCCCCCCCCCTTCACCTTCACTCTTCTAATACGTTTCTCCAATCAAACCCGAGAGAGAAATCTTTCACATTTCGCTAATAATAATAATTACTACTATTACTTGTATTATAATAATTCAAACTACCAACAATAACTATATGAGGATGACGGGAGAATGGGAAGGGTAAACCCATCTATAATAACGCCACAACGGGCTCGCCATAGCCTGTGCTGCTTGGAACTTTTTTAGTTCCAAGTAGCAAATCTTAAACAACTACGTAAGTGGTGATAATGAGACATTTCCTCTAGTGCTCTCTAACAGCCACCCCGGAACCACCCCCGTTTATCCAAACAATGCCAATTGAACCATTACCAGTTTACCTGTAGTTGATTTCGAGAGTACTTCTCCTCAAGCTCGGGTTGGGGCCCCTGGCTTATCTAAGCTAATTTGGATTAGTTAGGTTATTGCTTTGGACAGGCCGCAGGTCCACTGTATAACTCAACTCATCCGGAACTTCCTGCAGGAATGTGTGCAGGAAAAAAAAAATTTTGAAAACATTTGTGCTTTTTGAAAACATCCACATTTGTTCCGGCAATATTACTCAACATCCGAGTACAGGCAATACAAACACCCGTGACAATGCTCTTGCAACACAAGGTAATGTTGCAGAGAACAGGGCACATAGGTGATAATAACCCAACCCACCTCTCGTCTTATAATGGCCTCCTCTGAAATTCGCATTACGGGCTATTCATGCCCGTGCCTCCTCTTGTGGTGGCTTAAATCTTCATCAATCAATCTGAAGTTCGCACCTCCACAGATCTCCAGTATCTTGATACTGGTAATGGCTCAAAAGGGCCACCACTTACGGGCTATTCATGCCCGTGCCACCTTTTGGGTGGCTTAATCCTCATCAATCAATCTGAAGGTCGCAGCTGTGTCTTCATAAGGGTTCAGGAAGTGTCGAAACGTCGTCACATTCCCTTTTTCAGTTGTGTAGATTGAGTTATTTACCGTCCTCCTATTTCAAGATAAGGGTAATGAAAAAGCCGGAGATGCTAATAATGACGGAGTTACCCCTCGGTGAAGAGAATACATACGTCACACACACGGAGATCACACTAACGTGATGCATCAAATGAACAAACATCAAATGAACAAACAATGAACAAACACTTCGGTTTCAACCTCTTTTAACCCTGTCGTAGCTCAGTCGATTAAGGCAGTGTCTGGGATGCTTCCGGACGCAGGTTCGAATCCTCGTCACGGCCCTTGTGGATTTGATCATAATACATTTATATTATGTGTGTGCTTTTCACAGGGTGGGGGTGGGGAGAGGGGGGGGGAGGGGGACTATCACATATTATACCCCGCCTGACCTAACGCATCAGTCTACAGATTTGGAACTAGTCTAAACACCCCGTCTGACCTAACGCATCAGTCTACAGATTTGGAACTAGTCTAAACACCCCCCCCCCCGCGATGCGACCCACAACAGGCGATTTGACCTATTTGCTGCTAGGTTAACATAGGTATACCGTGCCGGGCGTCAGAAAACGTGCCTATAAACGTCTCGACCAGCCTGGACAAATCGACTGAGAGCCAATTGCGCTAACTACTGCAATCCTTTTTTTTTTTTTTTTTGGAAGGGTGCTTGACTGTACCCATTCAGGCAGTGAATATTCTCGAACAGTCTCAAATTCAACAATTAAAAGGCACTATTTTAATCTTACTACATGTGCCTCAATAGTTGAATGTTATTGAACTTGTGCCTTTTCACTGAGAATGTCTTTTTATCCTACAAAATGTTCCTGCAGCTGTGATGGCATATTGTCGTCATTGGAAGCTGTATACTCTATAAGATATTAACGTTGGATTACCACATCATCATATCCATTACAAGCCGGACCAACCGGGTTGAGGTGCGGGCTGCTTCAAGTAACAGTCTGTTGGACCAAGTTATTACATGTCAAGCCTGGAATGTAATAACACATGTACTAACAAGCCTTGACATGTAGAACACTTAGAACACCTAGAACAGCTAAATTTTGTGACTAAAAACACCAGCATGTTTTTTTTTTTAGCAAAACTAAAGCCTTACCACACTGCAGGAGAGGAGAGATAGTGGGGGACATGGTAACATCATACAAGATTCTGAGGAATGTTGACAAAGCAGCGTTGTTCCGAAAAGAGGACGAGTAGAAAGAGGGGGGATACAGATGGAAGCTGTAGACCAACAAGTTACATTGATGCCACACAGAACGTGTTCAGGGTTACTGCTATTAATATGTGGAATACGTGAGCCGACGTAATCCTTGAAGCTAGCTTAATACAACATGTTAAATGTAAACACGGTAAAAAGGTGGAACCGAGTCACTGCGTTAATCTAAGAACATTCCAAAGGTGGGGGCTAGGAGCCGAGCTCCTCCCTGCACGTACATGCAGGTATATACCTGGTTGATACCTGGTTGATGGGGTTCTGGGAGTTCTTCTACTCCCCAAGCCCGGCCCGAGGCCAGGCTTGACTTGTGAGAGTTTGGTCCACCAGGCTGTTGCTTGGAGCGGCCCGCAGGCCCACATACCCACCACAGCCCGGTTGGCCCGGTCCGGCACTCCTTGGAGGAATAAATCTAGTTTCCTCTTGAAGATGTCCACGGTTGTTCCGGCAATATTTCTTATGCTTGCTGGGAGGACGTTGAACAACCGCGGACCTCTGATGTTTATACAGTGTTCTCTGATTGTGCCTATGGCACCTCTGCTCTTCACTGGTTCTATTCTACATTTTCTTCCATATCGTTCACTCCAGTATGTTGTTATTTTACTGTGTAGATTTGGTACTTGGCCCTCCAGTATCATGTACACGTACACACTCACAAGCACATACAGGCACATATCCAGACACACACACACACACAATTACATAGCAAGCGAGAGCTCGGCGGTGAGGCACCCAGAAGGCCACTATCTCACGGCACTACACAAGGTCGGTGGTGGAGCCGCTGCTCAGTACACCTTAACCGTCAGAACAATGTGAAAGGCATCCGCCAAGTCCACAACCTTCTAACATTTATTCTCTCACACACATCCAGGTTGGCCAACATAAGAACCGCCTTTAGAAACTTGTGTAAGGAATCATTCAGAACCTTGTATACCACATATGTCAGACCAATGCTGGAGTATGCAGCTCCAGCAAAGAGGCCACATCTCGTCAAGCAATTGGAGAAGGTACAAAGGTTTGCCACCAGACTAGTACCCGAACTGACGGATATGAGCTACGAGGAGAGACAACGGAACTAAAACATCACGTCGCTGGAAAACAGAATAGTTATGGGGGGACATCATCACCACATACAAGATTCTCAAAGAAATTGATAGGGTAGATAATAACAGTTTATTTAACACAAGGGGCACAGACACTTAGAGACACAGGTGGAAATCGAGTGCCCTGCTATAGTGGCTTGCTGCTGTAGTCTGAGGTTCAGTGGTTGTATAATCGGGCCCTACCATGCAACCACCTCCCCCACCCCCCCCCTCCCAGGCCACTTCCCCCCCACCCCAGGCCACTTCCCCCCCCGACCCCAGGCCACCTCCCCCCCACCCCAGGCCACCTCCCCCACCCCAACACCAAGGTCAACACCCCCACAATGGACAAAAGACTGTGGGGGAAAATGTGGTGTCGTCCAAACCCTTTCCGTAAAAAAAAATATTTCACAGACACCAAACTTGTCAAAGTGTTTCCAGCACTCTCTCCCTCCCCCACTCTCCCGTCCCGTCCTTCACTCCCTCCCTCTCCCTTCTCTCCCTCTCCCTCCCAATTGTACATAATAATCCAAGTCTAACCAACACGTAGTTCCCAGAGTCATAACAGATTTACGACAATGAAACTGTATTGTCCCGAAAGGAGAATAATAATAATAATAATAATAATAATAATAATAATAATAATAATAATAATAATAATAATTATTGATACAAAGGCCAGTCGCCGGACACAGCCGGACTCTCGCCTAATAACGTACCATTGTATACACAATCGACCAATTTGATACAAACGCGACGTGTTAGTACAAGTTAAAGCGCTGTGATGTTGACGTCGGCCTCTAGGCCTCGGCCTCGAAAGGTTGGGTGGATTGTTGGGGAGCACGTTTCTGATTGTGTGAGTGAGAGCGAGAGAGAGAGCGCGAGCAAGAGAGGAGAGGGGGGGGGGAGTAAGCCCCAGAAGCCAAGCAGGCAGCAGGAGGGGGGGAGCTAGACAAGACAGTGATCAGCTCACTATTTCCATCATTAGTCCACCTGCTGACGAGGCCTGCCCGTCCCACCTACTGTCTCACCTACCTGCTTACTTACCTGCTTGTCTACCTACATATTTACTTAACTGTATATCTTCTCACTCACTTTCGTGCCGAGAAAACATAACCCAAGCAGAATATCTTATCCACCCCACTCACGCCTCTCTCGGTTGAGAGGCAGGACTAAAGAGCCAGAGCTCAACCCCCGCAAGCACAACTAGATGAGAACACACCTCTCAAGGCCTTGCTGTGAGATGACAAGAAATCGGAGATCTTAGTCCTAAGGGCCCGGGGTCGATACCCGGTCAAGGCTGAAACCAACGGCCAGAAGTTTATTTCACCTGATGCCCCTATTTACCAAGCAGTTTAATCAGTAAACAGCGTCTTTTGAACCTTTTTTTTTATTTAGATTTTGATCCAACATGATCGCGACCTCACAACCCACATCTAGGGTTGTGAGGGCGCGAGCCCTTACAACCCGTCCTCATAGTTTAACGCTTAAATCTGCCACTAATCATGGTAGAGACACGACCAGGGGTGACACGACCAGGGGGGGGACACGACCAGGGGGGGGACACGACCAGGGGGGGACACGACCAGAGGAGGACACGACCAGGGGGGGGACACGACCAGGGGGGGGACACGACCAGGGGGGGACACGACCAGGGGGGGACACGACCAGGGGGGGGACACGACCAGGGGGGGGACACGACCAGGGGGGGACACGACCAGGGGGGGGGACACGACCAGGGGGGGGGGGCACGACCAGGGGGGGACACGACCAGGGGGGGGCCACGACCAGAGGAGGACACGACCAGGGGGGGGGGACACGACCAGGGGGGGGGCACGACCAGGGGGGGACACGACCAGAGGGGGGGACACGACCAGGGGGGGGACACGACCAGGGGGGGCCACGACCAGAGGAGGACACGACCACCATACTGCACGACACACGGTACAGTGGCAACACGTTTAACAGTATAATAATGTACTGTACATTACAATACAACAAAATTATACTGTATTATACAATACAGAAAAATCGTCCTGGAGCATTATCACACACGACCTGATAATGGTCGTCGAAACGTCGTCGGCAGAGCGACGGTCTCGCTTCATGCAGGTCGGCGTTCAATCCCCCGACCGTCCACCAAGTGGTTGGACACCATTCCTTCCCCCATCCTCAAATCCTCATCCTGACCCCTTCCCAGTGCAATATAGTCGTAATGGCTTGGTGCTTTCCCCCCGAGATAATTCCCTCCCTCACCATCGTCTGGTGTGTAATTTGGTCATCGTATCTTCACCACGTTATTGTGACTCACCATCTGCACTATACATGCAGTTCCCAAACACATATTTCCAGTCTTAAACAACTTTTATAGTGTCAAAATTAACGAACACGTTTTCTGGACGGAAAGCTGTTTGAACAGAAAAGTTATCTTTACCCATTGCATCTAATATAAAGATATACACAAGAGACTCCTGAATGCAGCATAATGCAGATACACCTGGGGACCGTCTGGACGCTTCCCCAGGCAAGGGGGAGGGGTGGAGGGGTGGGGGTGAGCCCCATGGTGGGGGGGGACTGGTGAGAACCAGGGGAAAGGGGGGGGGGGAGCTGAAGTCTCGGGGGAGGGGTCAGAGAAACCCCCTAGAGGTAGGGGTGAGGAATCCCAGGGGGGGGGGGTGTTAGGCCCAGGGGAGAAATGAGTTTTCTTTTATTATTATTATTATTATTATTATTATTATTATTTTCTACCACAGACGTGGCCACACATTTACAATGCTAACCAGCATATATATACACTTTCTTCTGTCCTCCATGGACAGGGTGAGAGATCTGTTAAACATATAGTTCAGTGATTTATTGAACAATCAACCACAGAAGGTGATTGTAGTGCGTATAAAATGCTAATCTTACCTACATACTGAAATACATATACACACACATATATTTACGTCTGTCCTACATAAAGTGTGCTCGATGTGTCTTTTTTTCACATGTCATTAATGTTTACAAAGGGCAGTGTGTGGAGGAGGGTGATATTAATATTTATTAACCTGTTTAGGCGGTCGGCCGAGCGGACAGCACACTGAACTTGTGATTCTGTGGTCCATTTATTAACCTGTTTAGGCGGTCGGCCGAGCGGACAGCACACTGGACTTGTGATTATGTGGTCCCGGGTTCGATCCCGGGCGCCGGCGAGAAACAATGGGCAGAGTTTCTTTCACCCTATGCCCCTGTTACCTAGCAGTAAAATAGGTACCTGGGTGTTAGTCAGCTGTCACGGGCTGCTTCCTGGGGTGGAGGCCTGGTCGAGGACCGGGCCGCGGGGACACTAAAGCCCCGAAATCATCAAGAAGAAGAAGATAACCTTTCAAAATATTAATATCACTCTCCTTAAGTTCACGGGTGGGTGGATCGAGGGGTGGGGGAGGTCTTCGTCTAATTGTGCTTGCGGAGGTTGAGCTTCGGCTCTTTGGTCCCGCTTCTCAACTCTTAATCAACGTGAATTACTCAACTTCGTTTGCTTACGATAGATTGGGTTAGGTGCATAGAGGACGTCAGTATTACGGTGCTTCAATTTATTTTCTAAATACGTCGAATTTTGAGTGATTAGACAAATGGGTACAAATTCGACGTAAATATTAAATTCATAAATATTAGACCTTTCAAATATTAATAACGAGAATACAATTGTTATAAATGATTGTCCATGCATACATGTATACTCGCACACATTAACTTTTTATATATATATTTATACAAAATACATATAATCATGATTACAACTGATTGTTTAAATCATTTCTCGAGGCAATATAATTGTTATTGTATACATTATTGTTAGTAGTAGTACTAAGCGGGGCATGTCGAGATTCGTATTATCAATGATGGCCAAATGTCCCTCTACATTCACTCTGGCCTCCCTTGTGTGTGTCTCCCACTCCCACATAATAAAAACAAAATATTTAAATAAATAATAATAAAGTTAAATTTTAAGACAAAACCTCAAAACACGCGTGAAAGCATCGGAGTGAATGGTATTCTATACTATAATGCTACCGTATTCATCTATAGACATCTATATATATGGTGAAACACATGTGAAGAACTTCTCACACAGACTCGCAGCTCCCTGACAAGAGAGAGCAAGCTAGGGTTAGCCAACCCGTTCTCGCACTTTTTTACAGTCAATATTGACTTATTAAATACGTGCATATGTGACATACTAAACATACTATTTTACCTTGAAAAGCTTCATAGAAAACACTAAGAAAGTTAGGGAAGGTCGGTGTTTTCTATGAAGCTTTTCAAGGTAAACTAGTATGTTTAGTATGTCACATATGCACGTATTTAATAAGTCAATATTGACTATACGAAAGTGCGAGAACGGGTTGGGTTAGCTGCCAACACCCACATATCGTGTCAGCAAGGCGGACAGCCCGCTTAACATAACTCACACTATTTCCCATTTCTAAACTTTCTATTCATTGTGCCTCTCCATCCTCCCCCTCTCTACATTTCATCCTGTCTCTCCCAATCACACCCTATCTCTTATCTCCTCCCTCTCTGTCCTGTCTGGCTGTTCTCTGTCTCTCCCAGAAAATTTATTATTACGATATTTTTTTAACAGATTCATGCTCATTCATGCAGTTTCTCTACAGTATATGAAGGGTTACACAGCGTGTGTCGACAACTATCTACATGATGCTAAAAGTCCTCATTACACAGGATAGTTAGTCATGCAGAGGCACGTGATCAATAACCTGCACTGGCAAGCTTCTGGTGCATTATGAGGATATCCTCAAGAACACGAGTTAATAAATTGCTTGCAAAGGTCCAGGTACCTCATGCTGGCTGATCTGAAGGGTGTAACGACTGGACATCCAATAATGTAGTGTGAGAGATCAATGGCACAGAATCCTGCTCAAAGAATTTGCATCTGTAGAGCTCAGGATTGGGGGGGGGGGGATTCGTGACCTGTAGCCACCTACTACAGGTCACGGTAACCCAACCTCATCCTGGCAACCACTGTTGCCAATTCAACCCCCGCAAACACAATTAGGTTATCTTGAGATGATTTCGGGGCTTTTTTTAGTGTCCCCGCGGCCCGGTCCTCGACCAGGCCTCCACCCCCAGGAAGCAGCCCGTGACAGCTGATTAACACCCAGGTACCTATTTACTGCTAGGTAACAGGGGCATTCAGGGTGAAAGAAACTTTGCATATTTGTTTCTGCCTCGTGCGGGAATCGAACCCGCGCCACAGAATTACGAGTCCTGCGCGCTATCCTATAGGTGTATAGCTATATATAGGTGAATACACATACTATATTATATATATTTATTTATTTAATCGTCTGGGAGAAAGGGAGTTCATTTGTTCTTGTTTTCGCATATGAAAACATGTCGTTGAATGATTCTTTGTTCCCTGGGTCAGTAGTTATTGAGGTCAGTGAGGTCGGCATTCTATTTATATAACGTAGCATCCAACTCCCCCACAGAACCTTAGCAACACCCACCACCCACCACGCTAGGTGGGTGGTGGTGGTGGGTTGCCACCTCTTTTGCCACTTGCGGCAACAGCTGGCCCACTGCTCCGCTACTCTCCCACGGCGTTACGCACTCCACTCTCCGTTACGCGTGCGTATAGCATGTGTGCGCGCGTTACGACCCGTCGCTGCTGCTGCTGCTGCTGCTGCTGCTGCTGCCTCCTCACGCAGTGTGTGGTGTTGCGCACTGGTTAGAATCACCGAAAGTAATGACAGTAGTGGTGGGTGTGATGGTGGTGACTGTGGTAGTGGTGATTGTGATGACGGTGGTGACTGTGGTAGAGGTGTTAAATGCTAATGACATTATTACCTGAGGTGGTTCTGTAAGCTGTACAAAATAGCCGCAATAAAAAGTAGAACAGCAATCAATACACTAACAGAAAACTCCATAAACAAAACCCTAAGGTCTTTTAATATATCTCCCCCCCCCCCCCCCCCCCGGTCACCCCGCTTCAAAGGGAAGAGGAGAGGAATCGGCCCGGAGAAGCCCAGAGATATTACAAACTGGCCAGTCATCGCATACACATATCCCCCCGCACCACACACCGTCACGGAAACTCACCACACACACAGTCAAGTACACACACCACACACAGTCACGGAGACGGCGAGACCAAAGAGCCAGAGCTCAACTCCCGCAGTCACCACTAGGTGAGTACACCACACACTCACACCACACAGACACACCACACAGACACACCACACAAGACACACTCCAGTACACATCCTTCACAAGAGTACACAGCCACTTCACACGAGGAGTACTGTACACAGCGTCCTCGTTATTTATGTACAAGACACATACATACTCCCCAAACGGTTCAGTCCCCGCTTCCTCTCTTCTGCATTTCTACAAATTCACTCCAGTCCACTGTCCTCACCTCTCTCTCTCTCTCTCTCTCATTATCCATTCCTTCCACATGAAGGAATTACTGTCACACATACATATGTAATTGCACCGGACTGTCACACGTACAGACATCACTGTACTGGACAGTCCCCGTAGATGCCATATACAGACAGTCCACATACAGATGTCACTGTAATGGACTGTCACACATACACACATCACTGTACCACACTGTCACGCATACAGATGGCCCACCTCTCTCTCTCTCTCTCTCTCCCTTCCTCTATCGCTTTAGTCCATACATTCACTCTTAGGATTCCTCTCTCAGATGGATAAGCATCAACCAACGAGGCTAATCTACAGCTGGAACATTTTGCACACACACTACCATGCCCATTGCTCTCTCAAGGAGTCGTAATTGATCTCTCAAGGAGTTCTAGCATTCTCTCAGGTGTGCCAGAAGGAGGAGGAGAAGAAGGAGGAGAAGGAGGAGAAGAAGGAGGAGGAGAAGGAGGAAACATCCGTCTCTCAATTTACACTGAGAGACAAATGTAAACATTCAGATTCTAAGGCTTTTCAACAAAAGGTCACCGATTGTGTTCCAGTGGGAAAGTTATACACATTCACAATGCTTGGCTAACTATCCGGTCCGTGGAGCCTACGTCATATTGCAAGCACCAACAGTTTGACTAATCAGACCGTTAACCAGGTGGCCTAGATAAAAGACCAGGACGGAAGGGGGGGGGGGAGTGGATAGTGATCCCGGAATTAGAGCCAGCTAGTTAAACAACCCTTTGGTTGATGAGACCGTTAATCTGTATATCTAGTCAAAAACTACACCGGATTTTCCACTATATTACCAATGTGATGCATGGTCATCACCACACATGACAAATGCAGCCGTGCAAGCTCACCATCAATCCCAACCATACTCTGTAATGCTACACCATCAATCACCACCCTACATCATAAACACCAAGTTGATGACCGCTCCACACTACCACCGTAAATCCCGAGCTGATCGCCAGCACTAAAAATGCCTCTCGTCACAAGACCAAGATGAAGATTAAGCCATCCAAAAGGTGGCACGGGCATGAATAGCCCGTAAGTGGTGGCCCTTTTGAGCCATTACCAGTATCAAGAGCTGATACTGGAGATCTGTGGAGGTGCAACTGCACCCTGCGTGACGGGAGATGTCTCCCGTGACTCTCTCGTCACAAATCAATCACACACGCGGTTGTGTTCCGTTCAAAGCGCTACGCTAGAGATTAATTACACCTCAATGTACTTAAGACCGTCCTCAGGTGTAGGCGAGAGTCGATGATGCCTGAAGGAATGTAACGGCGCGAGACCCGGATTGCTGTTGATGGTGAAGTGCAAAGATATACGAGAGCAACTATGGAGGTGCCACAAGGCCACATGAATGAGGTACAATACATGAGGTGTACTAAGAACATATGGGCCACCTTCCCCTTCCTTGTGTAAAAATAACACAAGGAGCAATGCAAGGAGGCACTCGGTATCAAAGATTGCATTAACTTCTTTCTGGACACAGCTGGCTAGCGGCACAGACTGCCTTACCTATAGATGGGACAGAAATCTAACCACCTTCCGTCCGAGAAACAGACAAAGAAGCCTCCCGTCATCCACAATAGACAGATGGATAGAGAATGAACTCACCCTCCGTCTGTAACCCTCTTGTGACGGACGGACAGAAAGTCTCTCATCCAGACCAAACAGACGGGAAATACAGGCTCCACCATCACCTTCCGCCAGACAGACAGAAAGATACCACTACAACCCCATATTTACAGGTGACGGAAAATGGGGGAAACTTTTTGGACTCAAGACCAGCTAGCTATATACTAACCGGAAATGTGATCTTATTCATAAGCAAGTACAACAAAGCATTTTACCGAGCAGCCCAACCCTTATCGGGATTGGTCTGGCCGTGCGCGCGGTGCACCAAAGGTTGAGAAGAGATGCAGACCATCATAAGATTATAAGCAGCGAGAACAAATATGACAACGATTTAACAGAAAATAAAAATTCAAGAACAAAAAAATGCAGAGAGCAGAAGACCGAAGAAAACATATGCAAAAAGAGCTAGAAATGAATACCCAAATATCAGAAGAGAACCCGGAAAAAATTGAATAAAATTACAAAAAAAATCACAGCTACAAGAGACGAACAGGGGATAAAAAAATAAGACAAATTGGTTAGAAACTAAAAGCAAACTTCTACAGGATATTCACGCCAGAACCACATTAGCTCGCAGTGCTAAAACAGATTGAACCCAAGAGGAGAGACTGATAAACAATGAATTAACAGCAGCAAACTTAAGAGGTAAAACCACGGGTAGCAGATCAAACGACCGAACAATGTATCACCAGAGATGCTGAAAGAAGCTGCAGAGATCCTCAGAATACCCCATTTTCCACCAGTGACCTTCATTGACCAATCCACCTGGATGACGGATCCGATATACAAGAACGGCTGCCTGGATGACGGATCCGATATACAAGAACGGCTGCCTGGATGACGGATCGGATATACAAGAACGGCTGCCTGGATGACGGAACACCACATTACTGACGTCCGTCTCATCCTCCCCTGTCAGTCCGTCAGTCCGTCCGTCAACGTGTTTGTCCCACGTTCAGTAATATACCAAATGTCAACAAGGCTGAACTTTAGCTGTTTCCGCTTGGGACGGCGAAGGGAAAGAGGGTGGGGTAGGGGGGGTTCCTATTGATTCATAGATTGGAGGACGGGGGTTCAAAGGTCAAGACCGTATGGCCTGGTCGTTCGTTGCCTTGGCGCCCTGTCCCCGAGGTCACACACACACACCTGCCACCTATCCCCAGCCTCCTGCAAGACGCGTTGCTGTAGGGATGACGACGGCTGAGGGGCCCAAGACAATTCCTACGTTACACGCTTCACAATCTCTGAATAATTGGAACTTATGGCACCGCTGTGGCTCAGGTTCGCTCCGGATATCGAGACGTTCCGGGAATTAGTGACCTCGAGACGTTCCGGGAATTTGTGACCTCGAGACGTTCCGGGAATTAGTGACCTCGAGACGTTCCGGGAATTTGTGACCTCGAGACGTTCCGGGAATTAGTGACCTCGAGACGTCCCGGGAATTAGTGACCTCGAGACGTTCCGGGAATTTGTGACCTCGAGACGTCCCGGGAATTAGTGACCTCGAGACGTCCCGGGAATTAGTGACCTCGAGACGTTCCGGGAATTAGTGACCTCGAGACGTTCCGGGAATTTGTGACCTCGAGACGTTCCGGGAATTAGTGACCTCGAGACGTTCCGGGAATTTGTGACCTCGAGACGTTCCGGGAATTAGTGACCTCGAGACGTCCCGGGAATTTGTGACCTCAAGCCGTCCCGAAAATTAGTGACCAAAATTAATCAGATCTATTGATCGTGGCATGTTGAGCAGTGTCTTCACGTTCCGGTCTTGTTCTTACTCTCATGGTGAATAGAGTCAATAGTTCCGCAATTTGGGTATTTATGGTAGGTTTTTCTACTTTGATGTGGATTGCTTCAAGAATTTGTAATCTTCTTACATCTTGAGTTTTGTCTGTTATACAAGACTTTTTATTCAACATCTCTTTTGTTAGCGTGATGTCATGGGCTTAAAAGCAACTTAAAAGAACGGCTGTGTTCACTTGTTTGAACTTGCTGGGGTCGAGATTCAGCTGCTGTGTCCTGCCTTTAAAATACTGCCTATCTAACATACCCCCCCCTCTTGAGTTCGGTCATATTGATTCTGTAATCCGTGAAAGGGGTTTGACTCCGCTACAGTTCATTCACTTCCCCTTGACACCACGACCGAGACAACTTGGTCTGAACCAAGTAACAAGCATATCGGGGGGAGGGAAGAGAGAGAGAGAGAGAGAGAGAGAGAGAGAGAGAGAGAGAGAGAGAGAGAGAGAGAGAGAGAGAGAGAGAGAGAGAGAGAGAGAGAGAGAGAGAGAGAGAGAGCGCAAGAGGACCCTTCACAGGCGCCTTTCTTAAGAGTAATAAAGGAGGCTGCGGCAGCCTCCTTGGGCCAGACGAGCCCGGAAACATCTTAATACGAATCTCCCAGAAATATCTACCAATATTTCGGTGACGGTTGCCACGATCGCGTTGCTCCTCCGTGACAATGGGGCTGGCAGCTAGCGCGAGAGTCCCCTGGCTGTGTCCATAGCGATCACGAGGGTGTAAAGAAATGTGCGCCGAGTGTATTGTGTTGCGTCACCTCTCTAACACCTCCCCCACACTAGACCAGAGACCAGATGCCAGACCCCGGCACACGCGGGACTATAGCCATGAGGCAGGGGGGAGGGGGAGAGAGGGGGAGGGAGAGAGTGACGGAGGGGGAGGGGAGAGAGTGACGGAGGGGGAGGGGAGAGAGTGACGGAGGGGGAGGGGAGATAGTGACGGAGGGGGAGGGGAGAGAGTGACGGAGGGAGGGGGTGGAGGGAGAGTGTGAGGGAGGATGGGAAGGGAGAGAGTGAGGGAGGGGAGAGAGTGAGGGTTGGGACCCCTGGGGTCCTTGGGGTCCTGGGGGTCCTGGGGGTCCTGGGGGTTCTTGGGGTCCAGCGGCGGTGGTACTGTTGAGGAGGAGGATCCCCCCCCCCTCACAACCACTCACGCGCGCGCGCATGCACCCACGATACGTCCCAGCTAAGAGTACATACTGTACTCATACATACTGTAACGCGTGTTCCCTCCAGCCACAACTGTAATGATGTCTATGAATCACTGCCAAATATACCTCAAAATTATATATCTAGATTATACAGTACAATTATAATGACCGTATATTATGCTGTTATTATAACTTTCACTTAAATAACGTACAGCAATTTTGTGTAAACTCAGACATAAAAGGTACAAACATTTACGAATAAAAGTTGTTTTGGAATGTGAAATTGATGCACGAAGCGCGGGAGAGGAACCCAGATTGATTTCCGCACTTCCTGATGCTGCATCTCCCGTCATCCCAGAGAGGGGCATCTTGTCCCACAAGCATCACTGCTGCTCTCCCTCGCATACTGTGCGGTGATGGAAGATGGTGATGTGTCCGTGTCTGTCTATGTCTGTCTGTCTGTCTGTCTGTCTGTCTGTCTGTCTGTCTGTCTGTCTGTCTGTCTGTCTGTCTGTCTGTCTGTCTGTCGAGTTCGTGTCAGGTCACACTTGTACGATTCACTGTGTATAATATGGGTGAATGTAGACAAATTCACGTTGACCGGACCAGGATCCCTCAAGCATTTACTTACGAAACCTGTGCATCTTTCAACACTAATGCTGGCTTTGTTTACATTTATTAAATAGTTTACGAGTTCCGAACCTTGACAATGCAGGGATATTATCGTTATAACCACCCGTCATTAACAATGGCTCGCTAATCCAGTCGCCAAATCCCCTTTCGGAATAACAAAAAAAAGGTATACATAACGACTCAACTGATGACGTTCGAACATTTCTCGAAAAAGTGCTTCGATGACGACCTCTGTTCGAATCGCACTACCATCAATGATTCACCCATATATCAAATGCAAATAATGGCTAATCAGACTTTTAGCCAAGGTCTCCGACTACGTATGTAAATTGTCCTCTGATCTATTATCTTACGTCCGTTCACTGATTTTTTATTTTATTTAAAGCAACGCAATTTTTGACGCTATCCACTATAGCGTCATTTCCTCGACGCGTTAGTACACTTACAAGTAGCGTAATAATGACGTTTCCTCGGGACTTGTGAGCAACAGAGGACTTATTAAGTCCGGTTGGATAAAATATAGTCTCGAACGCTTCGGCTTGGGCAAAAATGACTTCAATTTGACACTTTGTTAAATCGTGGCGAGAATATGACTATGGAGATGTTGTGAAACCGAGCGCTGGAACCAGTCTGTACTCACATAGTTCCGACAGTTTAATACACCATTTTAGCGACGTTGTGAACGCTCGAGAGGACGGGCTGGTATATTTGTACCATGGCATGTGTCATACGCACAGTACAGCTATATACTGAAGTATACCGTCAACAAAGTGTTCAAAATGTCCCCCCCAAGTATATTTCAGGGAGACATGAGGTACTTAGGAACTGGTGGAAGAAAGGCGAGTGTGACAGGTGAGTGAGGCAGCTCATTGCAAGATCATGACATGCTGCACTTCCTCTTACACTACATGGCAATGTTGCACTGCTCAAACATCATACCGTCAACACACTCATTGTACTGTACCTGAACGCTTGGCTCTCAAATGATATAAAATGAGATAAAAAAAATGTATAATTCATTTCTGAATTGGGTAATGATGATAATGAATAATCTCTAAGAACCCACACTCGTGCCTTTAAAACCCTTCAGAAATGATAATAGTCCCAGCTAGAAGGCTGAAAACGGTATCGAGACATCGTTATCGCATGATTCTACACAATACGGACTAATAACCCACATACGAACTGCATTAAACTCTACGATAATTTGGAATGGAAGTATTCTCGTCAAGGGCAGCGGCCGCATGGTGGATATTCCTCAAGTTGTGAGGCTCTTACAATGGCCCAGAGTAGTTGGCGCGAAGAGTTGGCGGGAAAAGTTGGCGCGAAGAGATGGCGGGAAAAATTGGCGCGAAGAGATGGCGGGAAAAATTGGCGCGAAGAGATGGCGGGAAAAGTTGACGCTGTCAGCCCGGGCCAGCCAGAGGGGGGGGGGGCAACATGTTCAGTTATCGATCTAGAACCACCACCACCGCTGCCTTCACCATCATCACCACCACAGCCACCACCATCATTACAGCCGCCGCCACCATAAAGAGGGAAAGACAGCTACAGGAATTGGAAAGAGACAACAAAGATTTCCGAGTGGATATAATTCCACCACCAGAGGCACACACAGCCAGGGTAACATTGACAAGCAAATACGAAACACCAGTCAGGAATTCGTGTTCTCACAGTACCAGAACAACGAGGGCTGAGCGACGAGGAAAAGGTTAGGGAACTTACATGTCACAACCATAAGAGGCAAAAGCAGAGACGGGAAATATGATCACAACATAAAAAATACTGAGGGGGGGTAATAGACAGGGGTGTAGAAGGACAACCTCATTTAAAGTAAGAGAAAGTAGGACAAGAGGACACAGGTGCAAAAGCTGGAAATGCAAACTAGTTGAAGAAATGTAAGGAAATACTCGTACCCTGTACCAGCGGCCAACAAAGTTGCGTGAACACTGAAAGACGTTGTGGAAGCCACCTCCAATTATAACGTAACAGGTATAACAAAGGTAGTGAAAGGTGGGGGGTGAGCAAGAGGTCAGTGTCCCGTGGTCAGTGTGAGGTCAGCACCAGTGCCGCCACAACTCTGCAAGGGACTACACGTGCCGCTCTCAGCCTCCACAACCTCTCTATAAACACCGTAGCCCACCTACATACATACATATATATATACATCACCCTATTAATACTAAACATAAAATAATGGTGCCAAGTTGAATTTTTTTCTATTTCCTCATCTTGAAATATTAATCAGTATTAACCATCAATACTGAAAACAAGCTCACGTCTCACACACACACACGAGCACGTGCCCAAATGAGCCACAGAAATATTAGAAAGAACTTTTTTAGTGTCAGAGTAGTTGACAAATGGAATGCATTAGGCAGTGATGTGGTGGAGGCTGACTCCATACACAGTTTCAAGTGTAGATATGATAGAGCCCAATAGGCTCAGGAATCTGTACACCAGTTGATTGACGGTTGAGAGGCGGGACCAAAGAGCCAGAGCTCAACCCCCGCAAACACAACTAGGTGAGTACAACTAGGTGAGTACACACACACACACACACACACACACACACACACACACACACACACACACACATACACACACTCACACTCACACACTCACACACTCACACACACACACACACACTCACACACACACTCACACACACACTCTCATAATAAAAAAAGAGCTGACTGTGTCATCCTATAAATTACAAATATTAATTACGTTCCCATTGCAAATTACCGAACATAAATGAAAGCGCACGTACATGGATGAACGTTCCCATGAACGTTCAATGCGAACGTTCTCGGGCGAGCCGTAATCAGCTGAATTTATTATACGGATAATTATATACTCTCTATTGTCGCAATTACTTCTGCCAAATAACAACAGAAATTCAATTAGAATTATCATACGGTTGATAATTCAACTCGGGTTAAAGGCCTGAATAATCCAGTTCGTCCCTCTCGACCTTTCACAACGTCACTAAACTGACGTACTAAATTGCCCGAACCTAACCTAACCGCGGACCCACGAATAGAAAACGGGACATCACACCAATTTGGCGAGCAGATATGATTTTTAGGACACCAGTTGTTGGCCTTATGGGGGGGGGGGGAAGGGGAATTATACGTCAAAAAATGCGATGTACTATTCGAGAGGCCGAGTTGGAATAATCATTGTGTGATTCGCATTCATCATCACACGCAAGAAAACGCACGCACACACGCAGAAATGGGAAAAGTACACACATAAATGATTCTCGTGACTCCTCACATAGTGAATTGATTTGCTGAAAATTAACTGAGCCCGCTGGCCACCGAGTGCTGTTGGCAATTGGGTTTATAGTCTAACAAACTTCCAACTGTTTTAACAGTCAAGTGTGGTGTAGTGGGTAAGGTATAAGACATGCAAAGGTGTATGGCGCGCCTAGTTGTCTGGGTTCGAACCCTTCACGAGGATGAATTTTATGATATATATATAACTTGCGGCCGATTCAAGTCTTGTATGAGCTTTCCAAACAGTTTGCGAGTTCAGTAGAAATTGTGGTTGTGATGTTTTAAGCTGCTCTTGCGCAGTGAAAAGAGTTTGGTCCCGCCGTATTGCTCGACAATTTTCTCATATACGTATCACGCTATTGTGATTTTGGTTGGCACACACACACACGCAATGACTGGGAAATAATGCACTCAAGAGGTGGAGATGTGACATGGAGAGCAAAGTTTGTATAGTAGTAGTATCCCCGCAAGCACAACTACGTGAATACACACACACACACACAGAAGGCGTGCACCCAACAACTGTGTTTCCTACTGACTCTTGGCAGCCCACGCGGAACCGCTCCAACATTCACTCATCCCCCGCGCATACACACGACAGGAATGCGAAGAAATCTGAACGCCCTGTATCTCAATGTGCCTGGGTTGGGAAAGGGGAGGTGGAGGGAGGTGTTTAAACCAAAACAAAAAATCCTTTTATGCTAAAAATTGGCTTCCTGCTTTGTCTTCCTTGATTACAATAACCAGCTCCCGGTACATTCCCACGTCCCACCCACCAGCACATCGTCGCCCGCGAAGTCGGGTCCCAGATCTGGAAAAGGTTTGTATCCCCTTACGCCATCGCCGTTCTTTAAACAAATCAAACCCAACCTAACGAAAATAAGATACACAAATGTTGGGGTTTCTATATAGATATGATGTGGGCCGAGGTGACATCACTATGGCGTCATAATGTTCCTTCAGGTAGAGGTTTTAGACTCCGACTGGACCCACGAGGCAGTAGGTGTTCTCTCCCAGCACAGAGAGACTGATCAGTTAATCCAATAGCCACGGCACAGTGTGGTCTGCTGCTCAGGTGGGGCTGGTGTGTGTGTATTACGCAAGGCTCCCGTTCTGCACCTTAATTTATACAGTCGAGAGACGGGAGCAATCGCCTGCTTGCAACACGGCGGTCACGAGATCGGGAGGAGGTAGTGATTCCAGTCACCGAATTAAATTACACTCAAAACATCAATTCTGTCGCCTTTACCGGTTGCTAAATACGACCCACAACTAATTTATGTGACGGCTTGCAGATTTGTACAGTAAATATGATACATATCTGCGTCCCAATAACACTCGAAATTTATTACATATGTGGCTAACACACACTGCTGGGTAGCATGAGAAAAACACTTGTCGCAATTTATCCAAGAGTTCAACTTTTACACAGTGATGCTGTCCAACTTGCCTCATTTGGACGACATCAGCTTCGTCTGCATGTAAGCAAAGTAGTCCATTGCAGTTATGAAGATATTCCCCGGGGTTCACTGTCCGCTCTGCGTCTGACGTTAGACGAGACCAGGTCTGTTGAGCCGAGCCAAACACCAGTTCACCTGCTCTGACTAGTCTTGCAATCATTAGTAAACAAACTAGGTCTACCTAGTGAAAAATATAGACGCTAACTAAACAAATATTATATATATATATATATATATATATATATATATATATATATATATATATATATATATATATATATATATATATATATATATATATATATTATATATATATATATTCCGGAAGATATATGTGTAAATATTCAAACATTCGCCGTCTGTGAGTAATTATCAAAACAAGACACCAAGCTTGGAAGACAGTATAAATCATCGTGCGCGTCGCTACATATCTCGTCACATATATACAAACACAAAGAGTGCTAGTAGGATAGCACTAACCTATCCTCCTGAAAGTATAGTACTTATACTAACTTTGTGGTTAAAAGTACCAATATGTTGTGATGGACCACCAAACGTTGACTTTCGTAGTACTGAATTTGGCTAAATAGGAAACTTTGTTTTTTACCCGCAACATAAATATAGAACCTAACCTAACCTTTCCTAGCAATCGTAGGCCTAATTACACGCTATCTTAGACATAATATTGCTCGGTATACATATCAGCTGTTCCACTACATATGTGTGAAATATTTAATGATATTTAGGTTTAGTTTTAAAGCTTAACTTTTTTCGAACTCCTACCTTGTGTAGCTTACGGGGATCAACAGCCCCGCGGCCCTGTCTCCGACCAGGCCTACTGGTTGGTCGTCTACCCTACCAAGGCTGTTGTTGGACGCGACTGCTCGCAGCCTGACGTATGAATCACAGCCTGGTTGATCAGGTATTCTTTGGAGGTGTTTGTCGAGTTCTCTCTCTTGAACACTGTGAGGGGGTCGGCCAGTTATGCCGCTTATGTGTGGCGGGATAGTGTTAAACAGTCTTGGGCCTCTTGATTTTGATAGTTCTGCCTCAGTGTACCTATTACACTTCTGCTTTTCAACGGGGGTATTTTGCACATCCTGCCATGCCTACTGGTCTCATGTGATGTTATTTCTGTGTTCAGATTTGGAACCAGTCCCTCTAATATCTTTCACGTGTAGATTATTATGTATCTCTCTCTCGCCTGCGCTCTAGAGAATACAGATTTAGAACTTTTAATCGGTCCCAATAATTAAGATGCCTTAAGAATGGCTTCTAGCGGTAAAGGGTATTTGAACGGTCTCTAGGTCAGCAATTTCTCCGGCTCTGAATGGGACTGTTAGAGTGTATCAAATTAAACTCTATAAAATTAAAAAGATAAAAGTGAACTTTTTGGTGGTCCTTCACTACATATTGGTACTTTCGACCGCAAGTACTACCACTTGAGGGGAGAATGGGTCGCACAAAATACACAAACACACACAAACAAAACACAAACCACCACCACGCTACCACCAGCAGGACGCTAAAATCAAATGGGCAGTGAACACAAAGGACGCGACATTACCGCCATAAGAGCAAGTGCTAGACATTCCAGGCAGGGGGGACTGAAAGAGGTTCAACACGAACACTGGACAGTGGTGTGAGACGACCCGCCGTGAGTGGTCACAACCTCAGGCTGGCAACACTGTTCATACATCTCCCCCATCTAAGATGTCTATTGTATGCAGACGACGAGTCACAATAACGTGGCTGAAATATGTTGAACATATCGCAGTCGACTTGAGAATGGTCCTGGACGGACCGAAATGTCGTCGTCTCTTCACTTTCTAGTGTGTGGTTTGGTCAACAGGTCTATTGTAGCCACCTAGTTATTGTGGTCTTTTCTGCCACTCCCCCACTAACGTGTACAGTCCAAACCGTTTTATGCAAACCAGCACAGTATTATGTAAGATGTACAACAAATGTCATATTATATATATATATATATATATATATATATATATATATTATATATATATATATATATATATATATATATATATATATATATATATATATATAAAAATATATATATACATATATATATATATATACAAGGAGAAAGCCCGCCTCTGAAGAGTGCAGGTCCCCCATGCAGGGGACTACCTTCTGACAATACCCTTGCCAGCAACAGGCACGCGTCTAGATCCAAAATCTCTTCGTGTAGCAGTGGCCCTCCGCCTTAGTGCCCCAATTCACCGTGAGTACAAGTGTATTTACAACAGGGTGTAAGCAGACCAATATGGACTGATTACGTCGCACTGCAGAAGCTCTAAGGGATCGATCCAAAGGAGAAACGCCTTCTGCATCCTCGGTTCCTGTCCGGAAGCGGAGGAGCTCCAAGAGATCCTTAACCTTTAAACACTAATTGTATTAACCAATGTACCTCTTGTAGCCTTTAAATATCTAATAAAGCACAACAAAACACAAAAGGAAGAGGGTGGTTGGAGGAAAGAACATAATAACTATATTGAAGGGGACGTAAAATACCTTGTAGTGAGTTGTGTACTTTTCTCCTAGGCTAAGGGAGTCCCCTTCTTCCAGCCAGAAGTCGTAGTACTCCCTTTATATATATATATATTATATTATATACATACACACACATACACACCAGAAGAGTCCCTAACGAGACAAGAAGACACGGTGTGAACAATGACCACTATCACACCCTCCCGAGTCATCACAATAGCACTTCCACTTTAAGCCACGCAGCGTTCACTACAAAAGGCGGGAAGGAGATTCGGGGGAATGAGATTCACGCGAAGCGTATGATCCCCCCCAAAACAGCTCATTCCCTTCTTTATTAATTATGGAGCAGCAACGACAAAACGTGGCGTGGAAATGTCAATACGTGAAGGGGGGTGGTTCCCAAAGGTAAGTGATGGAGAGGATTGGGCTAGGAAGCCTCCATCACCAAAGACGAGGACGCAGTTATTCCAGAACTTAAACCTCTCTCTTTCTCTCTCTCCTGTCTTCACTAATAGCTTACGTGCCTTTGAGCTGTAAGAGAGAAAATATTACGGGACGTTCTTCCAGAGCACCCATCAATTTCACAGCCTCGTGCGCCGGCCCCGTCAGGACACACACAGTTGAACCCACGCGAAATATAAAGTAAAATAAAGAATAAGCGTTTACCGAGACTCTCCATTCTTGGAATACAAATGGTAGACCAACCTATGCAGGCGAGACTATTCTGGCTGATTAGGAACTTTCATTATCTTCAACATTTCTTTAGCTATTTTATCTACTTGCTATTATTGCTTTAAATTTCTTTACGCAAGTTTTACTTATATTTTTGTGTTCTTTTTGAAGTGGTATAAATGGAGTAGTCTTTTTGTTAGCAGCCTAATATTTGCAGAATAACTGGCATTGCCATATAATAATTCCAACTAATGAAATTCATTTTAAAATTATTGGAAGTAATAATCATGTCGTATCTTTCGGTTCATAGCTTAATGTCTACCGAACTGTTAATAGTGCAATGAAATTATATTTTATATTATGTATATATTATATATATTAATACTGATGTATTATATATATAGTATTATATTATCTATATAATACTATATCTAGTATTACTGATGATGAATATATATATATATATATATATATATATATATATATATATATATATATATATGTCGTACCTAGTAGCCAGAACGCACTTCTCAGCCTACTATGCAAGGCCCGATTTGCCTAATAAGCCAAGTTTTCATGAATTAATTGTTTTTCGACTACCTAACCTACCTAACCTAACCTAACCTAACTTTTTCGGCTACCTAACCTAACCTAACCAATAAAGATAGGTTAGGTTAGGTTAGGTTAGGTAGGGTTGGTTAGGTTCGGTCATATATCTACGTTAATTTTAACTCCAATTAAAAAAAAATGTCCTCAAACATAATGAAATGGGTAGCTTTATCATTTCATAAGAAAAAAATTAGAGAAAATATATTAATTAAGGAAAACTTGGCTTATTAGGCAAATTGGGCCTTGCATAGTAGGCTGAGAAGTGCGTTCTGGCTACTAGGTACGACATATATATATATATATATATATATATATATATATATATATATATATATATATATATATATATATACTTGCTATTATTGAGGGTGTGTAACAAAAAGATGGCCTGGTTGAGGACCGGGCCGCGGGGACGCTAAGCCCCGAAATCATTTCAGGATAACCTCAAGATGATGAATATATATATATATATATATATCTATATATATATATATATATATATATATATATATATATATATATATATATATATATATATATATATATATGTATATCACGAAAATAAACACGTGATTAATATATATATATATATATATATATATATATATATATATATATATATATATATATATATATATATATATATATATATATATGCGAACAAGCCTGAATGGTCCCCAGGACTATATGCGAATGAAAACTCACACCCCAGAAGTGACTCGAACCCATACTCCCAGAAGCAATATATATATATGAATATATATATATATATATATATATATATATATATATATATATATATATATATATATATATATTCATCATCTTGAGGTTATCCTGAAATGATTTCGGGGCTTAGCGTCCCCGCGGCCCGGTCCTCAACCAGGCCATCTTTTTGTTACACACCCTCAGTAAGCAGCCCGTAGCAGCTGTCTAGCTCTCAGGTACCTATTTACTGCTAGGAAACAGGGGCATCAGGGTGAAAGAAACTCTGCCCAATTGTTTCCGCCTCCACCGGGGATCGAACCCGGAACCAAGTAAATTTTCCCGTAATGAATCGAATACTTCAAAATAGCCTCTGAAGCTTGTAACTAGATAAGGAATATCGTTTTAATCTTTCTAGATTATTTCTTAGTTAAAATTCTAATTATTTCTTAAATATAATAAAAAAAATTATTCCGGTCTCTTTAATTATTAATAAATTAAAACCGGTCTCACGCAAAGTCAACAAAATCTGGAATCTGTTCATGGATATCCAATAATCATTCCGACTCGAAGCAATCTTCCGGCAGGGAGTCTGGGAGGCTTTTCTACCTGGTAAGATTATTTCCCTATCTCATAAGAAGAGAGACCTGCGAAAGGTAATTTCAAAGGAGTTCCCTCTTTAGAAGAACAACTTTCATCAATATATTCCTAACACTTATCAGTTCACACATAAAAACGTCAAAAAACGTAATACTGAACTACTAAAAAATCGTGTACGATTTTTTTGTAGTTCAACGTCAATATTTTGTAAACAAAAAGCTTCCCGTTTTTTGTTTTAAGCTTTTGGTGAGCTGTCCACACGAGGGAAGCACACAAAAGTTCCCAGCGCGACAAGTAGACAAAAACGAAAGACAAAAACCGATAGTTTTCTTTCAAACTATCAACTTGAGGAGGGTGAAGGAGAATGGCAAGGTAGCGTAAATAATGAGAGGGGCGGAGTTTGTCATACTGCCACACACTCCAAGTTGAGCCTTATCGGATGCTCTCAGATTTAACCTACTCTAATCTAACCCCTTACCCCCCTTACCCCCCTTACCCAAATTACTTCTAGCACACTATAACAAATTCTAGTGTAATGTAGCCCGCCTACTCTACTTTAGGTAACCCTATAAACAACCGGTTGAATTCGACAGTTTTAGCAACAACAACTCTGGCGGCCTGTTACTAACACTATATCTGTGGTGCTAGTTTTTTGACAGCCAGAATCGCCTCACAAAAAACATTATATATATTGGCAAGTCTCGCTACAGACTGCTACGGGCTATTCATGCCCGTGCCACCTCTTGGGTGGCTTAATCTTGACCAATCAATCAATCTACAGACTGCCTCATGCTCATTGTCCTCGCGTTTGGTTGGGGTGGGGTGAGTGGGGTTGTGAGGGAGTGTGGGGGAGGGGAGAGGGTATCTTGCAGGGTGCTGGTGGGTCTCGGGGCGGGGGGTAGGGGATAGTGGTATGGGTGGGTGGTAGTGGTGGTGGTTGTGTGTGTGTCAGGGTGCTGGTGGGTCTCGGGGCGGGGGGTAGGGGATAGTGGTATGGGTGGGTGGTAGTGGTGGTGGTTGTGTGTGTGTCATACATAAAAATAAAATAAAGGTTCTATCATAAATTTCACGAACTAAACGCTTCTATTTCTGCCTGGGTTGACGCTAACAGCCTGCCCTCTAGCCTGTTACTACACCGTTTATTTTATTCCTGTACATTTTATTTAGCAATAAAAAAAAAGTGGTACTGGATAGAGGTGAAGTTTGAGCATAAGCCACAGCTTTAATTGGTCGGTTATATTTAATACTCGATTAGCAATCATCCACCAAGCGAGGGATGAACAATGTGACTCGGGTTTAATGGGTCTGAATATAGAAGCAGTGGACACCAGCGTCTAAATTTTGGTGGTATCTTTGTTATCTTGAGATGATTTCGGGGCTTTAGTGTCCCCGCGGCCCGGTCCTCGACCAGGCCTCCAACCCCAGGAAGCAGCCCGTGACAGCTGACTAACACCCAGGTACCTATTTTACTGCTAGGTAACAGGGGCATAGGGTGAAAGAAACTCTGCCCATTGTTTCTCGTCGGCGCCCGGGAGCGAACCCGGAACCACAGGATTACAAGTCCAGCGTGCTGTCCGCTCGGTCGACTTCTAAAGCTCCTAAATTGTTATGTTTAGTCAAACTCCTGAGACTCGGCCTGGATACGCTAAGTTTGCAAAAGCTTTTCCTATGATCGGCTCTCACAATTCAGAGGTCCCGGGCTTGATTTTCGAAAAGGGCGGAGACGTTTGGGCACGTTTATTTTCGCCTGATGCCTCTGGTTCACCTGAGAGTAAATAGATAACACGGGAGTTAGGCAACTGCTGCGGGTTCCATCCCGGGGAAGATCAGTAGTTATGATTTTATAATGGTTCAGGACGGACCGAAACGACGTAGTTTCTCCTTTGTCTGATGTGTGGTTTGGTTATCTTGAGATGATTTCGGGGTTTTAGTGTCCCCCGTACTGTGGACACTTCCTGTTTAGTAGTGTTTAGTGGTAATCATATCTCCAGCCACGCTATTGTGACTCATCGTCTGCGTCGGTAGTTAGCCAAGGAAACCCCGATAAGACTAACAGGCTTTCTGTCCCTGGCAGTGGACGACTGAGAAATCATAAACACATCAAATTAGACGTTTATCAAATTATGAACCAGTCCTCGCATTTATTGCACCTGCATGCGCATGCAATACACCTGCATGCGCATGCACTACACCTGCATGCGCATGCACTACACCTGCATGCGCATGCAATACACCTGCATGCGCATGCAATACACCTGCATGCACATGCACTACACCTGTATGCGCACGCAATACACCTGCATGCGCATGCAATACACCTGCATGTGCACGCAATACACCTGCATGCGCATGCAATACACCTGCATGTGCATGCAATACACCTGTATGCGCACGCAATACACCTGCATGTGCATGCAATACACCTGCATGTGCATGCAATACACCTGCATGTGCATGCAATACACCTGTATGCGCATGCAATACACCTGTATGCGCATGCAATATATTAAATTCTACAAATTATGTTGAGATCAAAGTTTAGTGTCCGCCTTCCCTTACTAGTGAACATCGGCAGGGAAGGCCGAGGAGGGTCATTATCTATCTGTTGTTGGATTCAGGGATCAATGTCCCCATGGCCTGGTCTCTGACCAGGCCTCCTGGGTGGTGGTCTCGTCAACCAGACTGTTGGACGCAGCTCCTAGGCACCCTGGCGAATGAATCACAACCTGGTTGATCAGGTATCGGGCCTATGAAAATGCTGATGACTGGCCATCTATTGGTATAACCTGGGTTACTGATTTTGAGTATATACAAGTCGAAGTGCAGGCTTCCTGTCCCCAAGAACAGGAGTCATTTGACATGTGTGTGGTACACTGTTACGGACCCGAGCCCGACGTCCGAGCACGGAGCAGTGACGACCACGCCATCTGTGGGTCAGCTCCCGAAACCCCCTCCAAATGGACGACGACACCTGGTGAGGACGAGGTGTACTGGCCACAAGGGCCAGTTTCCAGTCCTGTTCAGCTCACAACACAGCCGCTGCTGACCTCTGGTGAGGTGGTGCTCAGACGACAACGCCATCTATGGAGTGGATACGTCGGGCGTTTGTGTCTGAGCCTGTAAGTGAGGTGCTTTAGTGTGTCCCTGTTACTGATGACGTGTCTGCTTACAGAGTCGACCTGGGACTGCTGTAAGGGAAGTTGAGTCAGTCTACCCAAGGCAGCCGTCTCGACACCAAGTGTTTTGCTGCAGCAGTTGTGAGTCGCCCCCCGGATGAACACCCTGCCTATGAAGTGGCAGTTGAAGGATTGTCATACCCGGGACTGACTGGTGGAGACGCATAACCACTGGGGTATTGTGGAAAGGAGAGTGATCCGTGGTATCACACGAGGCTCCTGACTAGGGCGCTACCCTAGTATCGCTTGTGGAGTGGCCTAACCAGCGTCGCTGATTCGGAACCTGCCAGCCATCTGCTGGACTTGTGGTTGACGGCCTCCACGGCGGTGCCCCCAGTGGAACTGTGTTTTGGCTGGCCTGTGGCCGGGGTAGACTCAAGCTTCTCGAAGGATTCGTCGTGAGGCCACGAGAGCTCCAAGAGTTTGGCACCGTGAAGATCCAGAGTCTTCAGAGGAAGACAACCATGTATTATAGTGTTTATACCCCCCCCTGTGTAATCGTCTTATATATATTTATTGGTGAAGGTGTTAATTATAATATTAAGTTTTTGCCTTTCTTTCCCTTCCCCTTTTATTTTACTTGCGTTACGGATCACATCCCTTGAAAGCCACTACTGGCTTGGGGCCGGATACCCTTCCTCTAACAACATCGGAGTAAGAACCCAGTTGCGACCCGAGAGGGCCGTAACATACACAAACATGGGGACTGTACAAACAAGTACCCGCATGAGGTGCTTGCGGATACCTTGCGGATGCCGTGTGGTTACCTTGCGGTGATTCCCAGGATCAACGTCCCCGCTCTCTGACAAATTAAGCCTCCTGGATGGTGGATTGATCAACCAGACTGTTGGACGCGGCTGCTCGCAGCCTAACATATGAATCACAGCCTGGTTGATCAGGTATCCTTTAGAGGTGTCATAGATGCAAATAGTCAACTAGTAAATAGTTTTTTTTTTTATTATTTTCTACCACAAACGTGGCCAGACATTTACAATGCTAACCAGCATATATACATTTTCTTCTGTCCTCCATGGACAGGGTTAGAGATGTGTTAAACATATAGTTCAAGGGTTTATTGAACAATCAACCACAGAAGGTAATTCGGTGCTTTTAAAATGCTAAGTTAACGGGGAGCAAATAGGGGCGAGAGAATAAAGGGAGAAAAAAAAGAGAACGGCAATGGCAATTTTTTTTTAGAGAAGGGGGTGGCAATTTACACATACATCAGACTGCTACTGGAATATGCAGCACCGACGTGGAATCTGCACTTTGAGAAGCAAAAATAACAAAGATAAAAAGCGCAGAGGTTTGCATCAAGAGGGGTTTGCTTGGCCTCCAGATCTAGAATATCCAGATCCAGTCCTTCTAAGGGATCTTAGTAAAAAGTGAAGACAATATCTGCCAACATCATCTAGTATGTACAGGGCAGCCATACTAGGAGCCTCTATCGACATTAGAGGCCCGAGACTGTTCAACACGCTTCCACTACACATAACAGCCTGGTGGACCAAGCTCTCACAAGTCATGCCTGGCCTCGGGCCGGGCTTGGGGAGTAGAACTCCCAGAACCCCATCAACCAGGTATCAAGGGACATAACTGGCCAACCCCCTCACAGTGTTCAAGAGAGAACTTGATAAACACCTCCAAAGGATACCTGATCAACCAGGCTGTGACTTATACGTCAGGCTGCGAGCAGCCGCGTCCAACAGCCTGGTTGACCAGTTCGGCAACCAGGAGGCCTGGTCGATGACCGGGCCGTGGCGACGCTAAGCCCCGAAACCATCAAAAGGTAACCACAAGGTGACCTAAGAAGCTTAATCTCCGAAAGTAGATTAAAGTAACTTAATCTCATAACCTTAGAAAATATTGATCACAACATACAAGATACTCATTAAATTAAGAGCAAGTAAGACAAGGAGAGACAGGTGGAGCTGGAATAGCAAAGCAACAGTAGAAAAGTAAGGAAATACCCTATACGGGCAGTTACGTATGCGGTGAACAAGAATTAGTTAAGGAAGCCACCTTCATCAACATCTTTAAGGCAAGATTCGACAAGAATTCGAGCATCAGAAGTGTTAAATTATAATGCAAGAAATATGGCAAGATTAGTAAGATGGGCATATATGAGTAATTACAAGCTCCTTCCCCCACACACACACCATGCTTGCCTTTACCCTCTCCCTCCCTTCCCTTCACCCCCCTCCCTCCTTCCCTTCAACCCCTCCCTCCCTCCTTCCCTTCAACCCCTCCCTCCCTTCCTTTCACCCCTCTCCCTCCCTCCCTACCCTTCACCCCCTCCTCTCTCCACACACCCCGCCTCCCTTCACAAACAACACTCAAAAAGGGTGATAGGAAACTGGCCGTTCCTCGTTATAACACTCATCGTCTCCCAAAGTGTTACGACCTTCAACACTTGTCCTGACACTTGCTCCCTTTCTCCTCTCCACCCCCCCCCCCCCCCCCCCCCCCCCCGCAACTGCTGCTGTTCCTGCTGCTGCTGTTCCAGTTGCCAGGTGGCATCGTCTGACTCATCAGCTGGTGCGTCCCAACTCTAAACTTCCACCCGTTTCCTCTGATGACCTGTGAGAAATGTGTTTTAATGAGAACAAAAAGGAAGATAAATTAGAATACGAGACAGAGAGAGAGAGAGAGAGAGGGGGGGGGGGGAGAATCTGCCAGCGGCACCATATTTTCGTCACTAAGCACACATGCAACCCCCCCCCCTCCTCCTCCTCCTCGACAACCCAGAATTGCACCATATGTTACAACGCCTTCACGAGATCATGAAGGAATAATTAAAGTTCCGTCATTTCATCCCCAGCGAAATACCTCTACTTGAACTAACCACCTCCATCAGTCCCCAAACACCCGCAGAGATAATGGCATCCCGACCACACCCTTCTCCAAGGGCCCTTTCCTCCTCCAAGCACATCCTCCAAGGGGCCCTTCCTCCTCCACCAGGACGCCCCCTTCGCTCCTACTCCAAGCACATCCTCCAAGGGGCCCTTCCTCCTCCACCAGGACGACCCCTTCGCTCCTCCTCCAAGCACATCCTCCAAGGGGCCCTTCCTCCTCCACCAGGACGCCCCCTTCGCTCCTACTCCAAGCACACCCTCCAAGGGGGCCCTTCCTCCTCCACCAGGACGCCCCCTTCGCTCCTACTCCAAGCACATCCTCCAAGGGGGCCCTTTCTTCCTCCACCAGGACGCCCCCTTCGCTCCTACTCCAAGCACACCCTCCAAGGGGGCCCTTCCTCCTCCACCAGGACGCCCCTTCGCTCCTACTCCAAGCACACCCTCCAAGGGGGCCCTTCCTCCTCCACCAGGACGCCCCCTTCGCACCTACTCCAAGCACACCCTCCCCATCATCAGTTGCTTCCATTAGCACAATTATCAAACAGTGTTATCGCCTGCGGGTGCCGTAAAAGAACAAGAGCGTGGAATAATCGCTCCTGCCCTAAGGAGTCCGGACCTTCCAGGTGGGTTTACGGCCCAAGTTCCACTTTATGGACCTCTTGATATTGGGGGAACGAGCCTCTTTATACCCCTCGATCACACTACAGCACAGTCAGGCTCAGCTGTGTAAAATCTTCAAGAAAGTTAGCGCTTGTCGAAACCAGTGACGGTGTGGTGGATTGGAACTGGAAAGGAGGGGGGGGGGGTAACCGGACGGAAGATGTGTATATTCAGCTGTGTGTGTGTTTGCAGGGGCAAGCTTGAGCTCTTGGGCTCCAGCCTTTCAGTCGCCAATGGCGTATTGACGCGCATCTTGGCTATCTACTTCAGCCTTGGGTTGAACGGTAGAGGGACGGTCTCGCTTCATGCAGGCCGGCGTTCAATCCCCGACCGTCCAAGTGGTTGGCCAACATTCCTTCCTCCCGTCCCATCCCAAATCCTTATCCCTTCCAAGTGCTATATAGTCTAATGGCTTGGCGCTTTCCCTTCCCTTCCCTTCTTGAAACCATGTATGGTGTTCCTCACTTACCTTCTCTTCCATTTCATTCCCCTTGTTTATCATTCTCGCACTAAGACGGTGTTCCTTACATCCCCATGACTTCACTTACTAGTTCCCACTCCTGCCCTTTCTATCTGCCTCTACTTACGCTCAATATATCGTTCCATTCACAATGTAAATGCCGCTGAAGACTCCTATATAAGAACGTATGAACATAAGAATAAAGGTAACTGCAGAAGGCCTATTGGCCCATACGAGGCAGCTCCTATTTATAACCACCCAATCACATTCATATATACATGTCTAACCTTAACTTGGGAAGCAGAGAAATATATCACAATTTACACCTGCAGAATATTAGAGACTAGTTCCAAATCTACACAATGAAATATTTCCTTTCCAGATCAGCAGGCAAGGCAGACTGTGCAAAAGGAAAGACCTATCAGGAGAAAGCGCCAAGGCAATATGACTATATAGCACTTGGAACGGATCAGAATAAGGATCACTCCTTCCCTGTTGGCTTCCTTACAAAAAACTCAACAAGAAGGGAAGTAAGAAATGATAAGTAGTAGTCACCAAGCCAGGAAGTCTATGTGGCTTTGTTTTATAATTAATAGCCTAATTAAAAGTAAACAAATCCACAAGGGCCGTGACGAAGATTCGAACCTGCGTCCGGGAGCACCCCAGACACTGCCTTAATCGACTGAGCTATCTCTTATTAATAATCTAGCATAGGTTAGGTGTTTAGGTTCTGTTTGCGATTATTTGTATTTGTAGTACGTGGGTGAAGCATTTACAGCGTTGTGATTCGAACAAAATTCGTCAGTGAAGCACTTGTTCCGGATATGTTCGAACGTCAGCAGTTGTGAGTCGTGTGTAAACCGTTTTTCATTCATAAAGAGCTGGGGTTTGGCGGGTGCATGGAATCACTTTTGGATCTTTGTTTGGAGGACGGGCTGCACGGGAATATGTGAGCTACCTAGTACCTGTCTCACTGGTCAGCCCGTCCTCCAAACAAAGATCCAAAAGTGATTCCATGCACCCGCCAAACCCCAGCTGTTTATGAATGAAAAACGGTTTACACACGACTCAACTGCTGACGTTCGAACATATCCGGAACAAGTGTTTCACTGACGAATTTTGTTCGAATCACAACACTGTAAATGCTTCACCCACGTACTACAAATACAAATAATCGCCAACAGAACCTAAACACCTAACCTATGCTAACAATATTAGCATATTGTGTATATATACACAATATGCTAATATATTATAATATTAATTTATACTTGAGAAAATTCCCGTTTTGAATGAACAGCGTGTTACAATTTATGAATGCGTCTGTGGGGTTCACCGCTGAATGGACTTGAGTCGAGGACGGGTTGACAAAAACAAATAATCGCCAACAGAACCTAAATACCTAACCTAACCAGTGCTTAAATATGTACAATATGCTAATATAAAATAATAATTTATATTTGATAAAAATTTCTGTTTTGAATGAACAGCATGTTAAAAATTGACGAATGCGTCTTTGGGGTCGATCGCTGGATGGAATGGACTTGGCCCGAGGACGGATTGGGTTTGGCGGCTGTGTGGAATGGGCCTTTGGGCCTTTGTTTATGAGGACAGTCTGCATAATGGGTTCAGGAACCGAACCTCACAGTTCATTTGGCTAAGCCCGCCAAACGCACACCGAAACTACGACGTTGGTACAACGTTCGAACAAGTTTTAGCATTTCCTAACTAGTTATAACAACTAATATAGCAAGTTGTAACAACGTTCTAATACGTCATCAACACGTTAAGCCAAGATGTAACAATTTTATTACAAGTTGTAACAAGCGGAAAATAGAGGCAGTTTCTGTTTGTGTTTCCAGGGAAGCAAGTAACGGTCTTGTGGAACTAGTTACACAATCCATCGGGGTGAGAATAGCTTGAGCTACCTCATCCCTTTGTGTGTATTTTACCTCAATAAACTTATTTCAATTTCAGTTACACAATTATTAATATTACATCTCTAAGCTGTAGTTTCACATTATTCTGATTTATTCAGTATAACGTTCCAAGTGTCTGGAAATGTAACAGGTGATATAAAGTGCACGCAACACACAGACTAACAATTACCAGCAAATAAAAACACAGTATGACCAATTTATAATACAGATTTTACAACTTGATAATTTTAGAACGGGATGAACAAAAGAACGGAAGGGATTTTACGAAAATGGAACATAAATTAACGTACACGTGTACATCAACAACTGTGTAGCAGTGAACGTACAGATACGCACACCCCAGATGCACCGGAAGAGAGGA